>NW_027449471.1:0-22229 GCF_964194025.1 Convolutriloba macropyga | reverse complement strand
ATATATATATATATAATATATCTATATATATATATATAAATTATATATATATATATATATATATATATATATATAAAAATATTTTATATATAATCTGTCCATCTGTTGGTTTTTTGAAATTTATAATTGGTGATATAATTATTTTTTTGACAGAGTCACTTGTGAATTTCTGACAGTCTCATTGGTTTATTTTGCGCTTGGGCCGATTTTGCAATATGGCTTGATTTTGCTATGTTTTAGGATTTAGTGCTATTTTTGATATCAATGTTTGTATCCGTTCCAAAAAATTTCTTTATAATTATAGCAAAGCTTGCATCAGAGTGGCAATCTGTTGTAAAGAGAAAAACTTAATTTGTCAGAAATTTACACAAAAAAACAAACGATCTTTTTTAATTAGAATTTTCTTTTTGCTTGCTTTGAATGTACTTATTGGTCCCACATTTTTTAAAAGAAAATTTGATAAGTTTAAGCTGACCTCACTTTTGTTGTTCAAACTATTTGTGTTGTTTTATTAGGGCATCCCAGACCAACATGTTGTAACAAATTACAGCTCTCTATGTCTAGAATATTTCAACTATCAGAAGAGTTTCGCTTTCTAGATGTTTCTTATAATTTTCAGCTGCATTTCATGTCAAATTGGTCTAAATTTTGGGCAAATTTCAAGCTTGGTTTTTGATCATTTGAGGCAAGGTATCTTTTTTTCCGAGGCATACTAGACCAACTATATATTTTTATCAGAGTTTGAATCTAAAACTCGAATAATTATAAATGCCCAATAAAAAGATTGAAAAAAATTTCTCAATACTTTTCTGAATCGTTTTCAAGTCGAATTTCAGGTACAGACATTTTTAGGTCGTTTAATTTTGAAATTTTGTCTGCTCTTGTAGGGATTCTGATAACCTGGTCTCTAAGTATTAAAATAATTTAATTGTTTCGGATTAAAAATAACTGATACAAAGTTTCTTCTCAATTGTCGTTGTAAAATTTGGCCAGAATAGTCGCCTATGTAGTTTCAGCTCATCAATTTCAGTTCTCATGGTCAACTTTTATGCAGTTCTTTAAAGTTGCAACACCTATTATTGGGAAATGCTCTTGCTAGCCTTCACCCAAAATTGTCTCTCTGACTGGGTCACAAATATTGTTCCCCACTTTGGTTTGTTGAAAAGATATGAGGATTGCTGCTTTTCACAGCCACTCCTGCCTACTGTGAGGATGACTTGACTGTGGACTCCTCGTCTTACGCCTACTTCAATGAATACAGAAATGGAGGATCCGATGTCGATGTCGTACTTGTGGGAGGCGAAACCCAACTCACCTCAAATGGCAGCCAATCAGAGATACCAATCTATTTCGACACCGAGGTAAAATCGGATTTTTTTTTGGGTAAAATGACGGATTGTTACTATTACTTGCAACATCATAATACATGTTGTAGTATCCAATTGGTTGTAAAGGGTAAGAAATAATTTGGGAATTTTTTGGAAAGGTATTTTTAAATTGACAAAATACTTGGTTAGAGAACTCGTGGCCGAAATCAGTTCTAAGTTTAGTTGATTCTCAGAAAGTTTTATTACGATCAGGTTTTTACGCACAAATCACCATGGTACCCACGCGATTAATTTGTGAAAATATTTTTTCGCTATGATAGCGTAGTTGACCTGCTTCTTGATGAAGTGATAAGCAATACATTTACTTAATCATGGAGGTGCGCTCACTTTATCTTTCTTACAACTTGTACAGAAAATATGTGTTTGTCCTCTGTTGACCTTAACTTGGTTGTTATCAACTCCATGTGGTCATTGGTTTTATGTCTTTTTGATAGCTAAAGAATTTTTTTTTGCAACAAGTAAATTAAAATTATAACCATACGGTTAAATATACTTGAAACAAAAAATATTTCTAATCATTCAAACAATAATAATATAATAAACATCAACAAATTTCTTAAAGAATCACATTTTAAAATTTTCTTTTGATTGTTTTCTTCCTAAAAATAAAAATAACTTTTAAAAGCTCCTACGTTACTATTCAAAGGAATTTTTTCATGTTGTGAGAGCAAGAAATCATTCAACGTTTTCTTAAAAACGTTTTCATTTTTTGCCAACCGAAGCCAATGTGGTAACTTATTCCATTTATGTACGCATTGACAAACAATTGCTCCTTTAGCTGAGCTATTGTCAGCTAATTTTTCAGAGAAAGTTTATAAACATAGAAAATTGTTCTTTTAGAGTGACTTGAAGACACTTGGACTAACTGACGCTAATTTCAATCCTGCCAGTCCTGTAGAAAGAAAAGTGTACGTCAAGGTTGTGGATAAATATCTGGACGCGTTTTATTTGAACTCTACAAATCCAAGTGACTCGGGATTCTTAGTGCCGGAGGAGGATGCCGAGGACGACAACGGAGTTGTAAATGTTGTCCTTCAGGAGTTCGTTTTTGATGGTAAGCTACCATCGTACCTTCACCGTGAATGTTTCTGTTGTTTCTCTTCACTTTGTTGATTTTTTCGGATCTATTCTGTTTTGCCCCCACCATTGTTTTTTACACCCCCAGTTACAATTTATATGTTGTTGTGTAGCACGTTACTAAGTAAAAGTTAGCACATGCGCTTGAGGGGCGTAAAAGATATAAGCCCACTAAGCTGGGGGAAACAGAATAGATCCCCTTTTTCTTACTCCAGAGCTATCATAATTAAAAACACTTATATCTCCCCCCCCCCCCCAAAAAAAAAGTCGTTCGAGCCCCCCACCAGTCGTTCGGGAGTCATTATGTCAACGTTAGTTGGTTATGTTTTGAGATGCCTTTAAACAGGTTACCAGCTCGTGGTGCCCGACCTCAACCCAACAACGCAAATCACTGACATAGTAGAGTTGTGGCTGGTACCGATTGGAGACACATTCTCAAATGGCTTCTCTCTCTTCTTGGAATTGAAGGGATGTACAGACCAAGAACCCAAAGAGTGCGAGGCATTCGAAAACCCAGATGCCCTGGAACCCACAAGTTTCTCTCTTCTGATTTACAACAGTAAGTTAAATCTCCTCATTTTCTGAAATTAGGGACGTTTTCGGGATGTCGTAACTGACGTTTTCGACCATTGTGTCGATCCATTTGAGCAATGATGCAGGTTAACACGTCTTCAACAAACGATCTATATCAATAAGTTCAATATTTTGAAGGAGCTTTGTTCATGTACAGAAGAATTAATAATTGATTTAACTAAGGGAGAACTAATATTAGAAACTTAATTGATTTCTAATTAGCATTGGAATTAAAAAAATGCTAAATCGAGTCATAGATGGCTAAAGCAATAGTTGTTATTAGAGTTATTCAGTAGCCTTCTCTTTTTTGTCAAGTTTTTTATTGGATCTTTGTTTATTCATCAATGTTTTCGTTTATTCATCAATGTGGAGCTCTTATTTGAAGCTCTTAAGTTATTTTTGCTCGTACATTATTTCACCCACTCAAAAATCCCTTTTTATCCTAAATTAATTACAGCGTTGAAGCCATGTTGCTTTAATTGAAAGCTAACTGAATTCTCTTTGTCCAAATTTTTTGAAGCTGTTCATCTGAGACAATTTGGTTCAATTTAATTGACGAAATTGCAACTTGCTACGAAAAATGAAATGTCTTCTCAATTTCTTCAGACTTTTTAAAGCTCATCCCTGGTTGGTCATCTGTACCAGCTATATTGTCTAAATGGAAAAAAGTACTTTCAAAGTTTATTTGAGAAGCCAGTTGTTTCTTACCAAGATAATATGCAAAGAAAATAACTCAATTTGGATCTGCCCTTGTAATTTTTTTGCTATATATATGAGTTGCTTGCTTCCGTGCAAGGATCGTACTGGGCAATACGATATGATCTGTATTATCCTCGTATGACTATCACATAATAAGGAATGTGCGTCTTGGGGAGTAATTTCTGTGCTCTGAAAAGAGTGAGATTTTCAGTGGAATATCATTAAGAAAGCAGAGTGGTTCCTCTCCCTCCTTTATCCTGCTTCCAACACATTTATATTTGAAACAACCTATCTTATCTATTCCTTGAACAGGTGTGGTCGACCATTATTGGTTTCATAGAAGAAGTATCATGCGCTGAAATTCAGAATTTTTAAGCCCCCAAGTCAAATTGTGATGGGGGGGCGCATTTATTGATATAGTACAATAGTTGTTATCGTCACAGTTGCTGGTGTGTGAAAACATTGGTCATGATCGTTCGGATAGGTCAGTACCTTGCCCTACACATTGTTACAGTGCAGTTAATGAATTATGTAATTTTCAGAAGCCTTTTTATTGTCCAAAACTTAGTTGGTGAGAGAAGCTTTTTCCTTGTGAAATAGTTATTGGAAAACGATTAGACTTACTCGTTCCGTGGACATCGAACAAGGGATACAACATAATACATTTTAATCATTTTTCACTAAACTTTTACCAGACGTTTCAAAACAAAACATTGACGCCTTTTTGTATTGAACATCAGCTATGCGGAAAGAATCATTCTAATAATTAGTTATTAATTGCTCTCGAACAAAGTGTGAAGCAATTTGTAAAGGTGTGCGTCTTTTTACGAAATTTTTTCTTGAATATTTTTTTGATAACATTCTTTGACTGCTTGAGTGACTTTTTCACGCTTAGATACTCCTTTTTGGGGGATCTAATATGCTCTTTTTTTGGAAATAAAGTCTGTCGACAATATAAAAGCGATTAACAGAATTGTAGCTGATTGGTTAAGATGTCGCACTGTCATCTGTGAGGTTGCGGGTCCGAACGAACACCCGCGGGGTCGACTTTTTTTTTGTATTTTTTTCTGAAATTGACACTATGTTTCTGAATCTAAAAAAAAGGTCAAGCTCTCGGCAGCATGTCTTCATTTTGCCGAAATAACTCTTTTTTCAAAGTTTGTTTCGTTTTGTAGCAATAAAATGATTTAATTCGGGGTGTTTAGAATCTTTGTGTCGTTTAAGATAAATTGCGTTTCATTTACAAAGATTAATAAAAAATATGAGGCTGATGATTAAACTTAGTTTTCCAGATGTGATTTTAGGGCTGAAAATTAAACTAATATATTCGATTTCTCTAGATAGTGTTTTGAAAATATGCGTCCTCTAATCACATAAAATATACTTTGTTTCTCCGGCAAGTTTTACTAAAACGTCTTTCTACGTTTAATTTAGAACAGTTGGCTAGCTTAAGTTGACGATTTTGCACCGCGTGTCTGTCAGATTAAATTGCAGATGTAACGTCTGCCCTCCCACTTATAATAAAGAAGTTTTACACCGCCCAATTCGTTTCAGTGATTTGAAATCTGTCAGGATATTTTGTATTCTTGTTAGCTTTTCTGACATGGGCATTTGCTGTACTGTTGATTACAGTACGCTACTTGATACTCAATTAGTCCCAATAACTGATGGTTCAACTTTGCTGATCTTATGTTGAAACGATCACAATTGATTTGCATGATCTTAAAATAAAATTGAAATGGGAATTTATAATTCCAATAAATTGTTCTATAACTTCAAATTTTCAACAATTTTGCCTTGCAATTTGGCTTCAGCTATGAAAAGTCAATTTTTATTACAAAGGTTCCAACGATCCCCAGAATCACTGTAAACGTAATAAAGTGTGAAATAATTTTTTTATTTTTTGAGCCTCTGGGGTTGTGTTGAAGACAGCATTGTTGAACTAGGTTACGGATCTTTCTAGCACCTAAAAGAAATCGTTTCTGTATTTTTCTTTTCTGTATTTGGGCAGAAATTGTTTCTGTACACTTCTTTGTTCCTCAAACTACAAAGTTTTAAAGTTAATTCGCTTTTTCACAGGTCAATGTAAAGTTGAACCTGTTCAACCATTTAATTCACATACTATGGTATGCTTAGTGAGCTCAGCTCCAACAGTAGAATCAATGAGACAAGAGTCAAAATTTTAAGGTTAACTTTTAATAGCCGCAAACCGATAGCTGGTGCTATTGTTGGCCTTCTCTTGGTTTTTTTTACAATTCAAAGAATTTGAATTGTATTGGGGCGCTGTCTTTTTCTTAAGATCTGTTCACACATTTTCATGATTTTTGAAGTCAAATTGGAGTAGTGATTTTGGTCACACCGAGACAGGAAGTGTAGCGAAAAAGCGAGTGGTTTTGCAGCGTGAAATGTTTTTGCTCTTATTTCAAAGTGGAGTGAGAATACGGTGTTTGAACAAAAATTCGGTTTCTCGCTAATGGTTTTTTTGATAACATGCGGCAATTCCACTTGGATTTTCTGTTTTTCTTTATTTTTTAAATCTGATTTTTTTTAAAATGGTTTTCCCAATTCACTCATAGTCCGTTTTATGTCTAGTTTTTTGCTTAGTCAATGAAAATTCTTTGAATTGTACATCAAGACTTGTCCTGCTATGTTTTTTTTATTTCGTCGTCAAGACTTTTGTTACGACCAAATGACGAAACACTTCAAATCTGCTTTTTGTTCATTTGTTGCCCCCATGAAATTATAGACCCCCATTATGGTATAATTATAATGATTGGGGGGGGGACTATATGTTATCTGACCACTAAGCTGGGGGTGGGGGGCTATAATGGGAAAGACCCCATTTGTTCATGCCTTTTCAACCGAATTTCGTGCTTGAAGTCTCTTTTCACTCTTAGTGGAGAGTGTTTTATCTTTTGCGTGATTAAGTTTTTGATCACACTTGACTTACCTCACTCTCAAAAATGACTTAACTTTGAAATTGACTTTTATTTACTTTAATTCAAAAAGATAAGGTCAAATGGGTCTGTGTCATTCTAAATGACGGTTTTTTGAGCACAGCTAATAGAGGCTGCAAAAGCTTATACAGATTTTTGATTAAAATGTAACATATCAGCCTTCAATGAAATTACGATTTTTTGGTCAGTATTTTTACTGTTTTTTTGAAACCGCAGATCTACGATGCTATTGCGGCTATTTTCTGGCAATCTGCCATCTAAGTTTTGTCAATGTTGACATTTAATTTGTTAAAAATTAGTTTGAGCAACGAGGGTTCTCTATCCACCACGACCAGAAAATAATTTTGCGTTTCAGCTGATAATGAGCTGGAAGAAATCAAGCCAGATGGGGAGCCGAACTTCAAACCCACCGATAGAGCCGTGACCATTGGTCCTCTTATTTTGGAACTGGATTTGGAAGATCCAAATTTCAATCCTGGTGGAGTTTTGAACGTTTCTCAGCAGTTTCAGGTACTGTGTAACTATGTGAATAATTCTGAAACATATCTTGACTGCTATCAATTTTTTTGAAAGTTGAACCAACTAACTTTGGTTTCAACGTTGCTGTTACTTTTTTCAATTTCTTTTTATCTATTATAGCTTGATCATCTGATCGTGAAGATCAAATTTTTTTAAATGAACTTCGATAAACTTTGATATGATACAGATAAGTAAAGTAACCCAAATTTTTCAATTGATTGATCGATTTGTCCAATTGTGGCGTTGAATACATTCCTTTCCTCTGTTGACGGAGTTCCCTAAATTTTCCTCAAGTGACTTGACTCGCAATCTTACCTGTTGTACTTACTCCCTTTTTACAATAGTTTACAAGATATGTTTACCCGTAGCAAGGTAAGTGTAATTGTTATGATCTAAATGACTTGGCTTTTTAAAAAATGAGTTGACATTTCCTTTAATTGCAACGAGCTGATTTTCGTTATTTAGGTAAGTTTAGGCACTGGAATGTTCCAAATGATGTCCATGCATTGCCCTCTCTTTGTCTTCACGAGGGGAGAGGGCACGATGGTGCAACCCGCCCAATGCAGTTTCTGCGGTCTGTGCGGTCGCAGTGCCCACCTTAGCATTACTACACTTTTTAAAATCTAAGTAGGACCCTAGATATTAGTGGGGCCTGGGCGGGTGAAGGCTGCTGGTTGTCTCTCTGTCTCTTCAGAGGTCAACCCAAGCAATTAGCTGAAGACGGACTCCCTTGGAACGCAATTAGGAGTAGCCAGCCATTTTTTTTTTATAAATTTGAGTTGTGTCAACTTCATTTTTTTTAACTAGCCGAAAAATTGATTGAAACCCTGTTTTATTATTCTGTAAGAATTTTTCTAATTTTTTTCTATCTCAGCGACCTCAGACGAACCAACAATAATTTTGCAAAAGTAAGTAAACAAACCCGTGATTTTGTGTGATATTTAAAGTTTATGCTTGTTGTTGACTTCCAATTACTTACTCCCTTTTTATAACTTTTTTTACTTAACTTGTCCCTTGATCATTAATGCTTTCAAAACATCCTTGCAATCTTACCTGCTTACTCCCTTTTTATAATTGTTGACAAGACAATTGTTGACCTGAAGCAAGGTAAGTCTAGTTGTTATGATCTTTCCTCTAATTACTAACTACTGTACCGATCTACAGCTCTTGTCGCTCTTGGTGAGTTTTTACACGTGATTGATGTCTGTCTTCTGTAATTTCAACATAATCGGAGTCATAATCTTAATAGACTGCTGGTACCCCGTGAGAAGAGCAGGATTGACAGCAAAGGTTTCCGTATATCCATACTAAAGGTTTCCGTAGACTAACCAGGTAAGAAATTGTGGTATCACCTATATGTGTAACGCGCAAAATAGCTCAATTCAAGTGCTGGTTGAGTTGAAACTATTGTACAAATGATACTTAGGTACTTGATAATAGTCCTGTGACCACATCGGTGCTGAAATAAGAACTTATTGCCCGCTAATTATAAGAAGCAGCTTATTTTTGTTCATTGTTTGAAGGTGCCTGCAATTTCATTCAAAACGACAGATAAGTACAAGATTACGACTGTGAGAATTGGTTACGAACATGGCTACAAAAAGGTAGACGAAAAAGAGAATCCGGACGGAACCACTACCATATTGGAGGATATCATCTTGGAATTGACACCGAATGGCGAGGAGCGAGTAACCATGCTTTCCAACTTGACAGCAGGCAATAAGACCCTCAGATCTAACGAGGTAAAAACAAAACACCCCAGTTGCTCATTAATGGGCGCTAAGCGATATCACTGCTGTTAGTCATCTCATCATGTTTTGAGAGATTATAAATTGCTTTCGAACAAAATTTGAACGCGTTTTTGCAAACGTGTGTCTTTTTCATGCAAAGTTTTTGCTTGACCGATTTTGGACTTTTGTTCTAGAATACTTTTTTTACTCAGTCGTGACTTTTGTACGCTTGAACTCTTAATCTTTGCGTGATCTAAGTTTGTTCCGAAATTTAGTCTATTGCTAACATAAAGGCGATTATTTAAGTGAGTAGATAGAAAAGAAGGAATAGCTTTGTGATTAAGGTCGAAGAGTAATACCCGGTTGGATCCGTCTTCCAACCCCTCACATGTCAGATTTTTGTGCACCCATTAAAAGTTCTACCCCCTCATCAGAATTAATTTGTCCCTCCTATTGTTTGATCGAGCGAGCAAGAAATAGAGCTCTGAAAATCTTTTCCTGGATGCAAAAGTTTTGTTCGCCGGCTTTTGTAGCAATTTTAATCTAGCTGGTTTTCATTAACCTAAAGTAATAATTTTAAGGCTGTTTTAACGGCTTTTGATGCAGTTTTCTAACTCATGAGAGTTATTGCCTGACTTTGATTTTTAAATGCGGGTTTTTAGACTATTTTCAGATTGTGGGCCGACCGCTTCAGTAAAGCTACCGTCATTTACTGAAGCGGTTATTTTTAGAGGTTTTACTTTTTTGCGACTCGAATAGGAAGGACAGTTGTAGGCTTTTTTGTTTTTAAGGTACTTTTTTTCACACTTGATTTTTCGAGCGTTGATTTCGATCAAGCGAAAACAGTAAGCGGGGCGAAAAGGTAAGCGTTTTGCGCAGTGATTTTTTTCTGACTCCATTTTTGAAGTAGACTGAGAAAACGGTGTTTGATTAAAAGATTGCTATCGGATAGTTGATGCTTGCTCACGTTTGTCAATTCACCTTTTTTTGATCCTGATGAGAGTTGTGACATGTTTGTGAATTGTTTATTTAGATAGTTTTCAGCAGTGTAATTTTAAGTGAAATACGACTCTTTGATTCGTTTCCGTAATTATTTCCGTTACGTTTGTTATTTTGGTTCTCAATTTTTGTTTTACGTAAGTCACATTTGTCAACTGTTACTACAGACTGGACTAAGGGACTGTTCCGATTTAGGAAAATTTAGATTTCGGTCAACAGAATCACTTATTGTATCGATTATATTGATCTTCAATTATAAAAAAAAATAGCCAGAAGAATTCCGGAAAAGACTCGAAGATACCTCGACCAAAAATTCAGCCTGCCGAATTTCTAGTTTCTGATCACAGAGAGCATCAACGAAAAGAGAAAACTCTGAATAAAATAAAAAAAAACAAAATTTAACTAAAAAGTAATTTAAACCAAAAAAAAACAAAAACTCAGTTAATTTTTTTCGATCTGCACAAGTACAAATACAAAGGTAAAACAATATTTCAGTAATCGAGACATTGTGATTGCTCACACAACTTTGGACAAGCCGGAAAAAGCCCAAAAACATCTCTAATTTTCAAAAAAGCGAAAAATTAGGTAGTTTAGAAAAAATTTAACAATTTTTTGCAACTTTTTTGTCAAAATTCAAAGAAATAAATTGCTTGGTACCAAAGAACCTGTATTTAATTTGTAATAGAAACTGTCCACGAGCATTAAGCGTACATTTAGTATTTAGTGACAAGTAAAAGTAATAGAATACAATAATAGTCCAGAAATCGCTAAAATAGCCTTAAAACCGGAGAATTAGTTGAAAACCTTCAAATTAGCGCAAGACTCCCTTGAATTACAAAACACCTTCGGATTGCTATCGAATCCATCATAAAACTGTGACTTTAGTCTGAAGTAACCTCTTAGACAGCATAGAAGTTTCCAAAAACAAAAAAAAACGTTGGAAAAAGCCGCACGTGAAAAAAAAAATTGCTGGCTTAGCGAAAATTTTTTCACACCTAAATTTTTCGCTCTGTTTCAAAAGAGGGCATGAATTAGAAACCACTCTTTTTTCTCGGCTCCTTGAATTTGTTCACTGAAACAAACTTAATTCACTCCCTGAACTTCCGGTTTTCTTGCTCGCTCACTTAAAGCAAACCATAAAGCCTCTTCGAGTCTTAAAACAACCGAAAGCTGTAAACCGTAAAAGACTGTTAACCAAAATTTAATAAATTAATTTATCAACATTCAGTTGAGAGAATGCTGAAATGTGGATTATGCATCATCTGCCTCACTCAATAAAATGACTTTGCATTCTTTTCTTAAATCTAAATTGCAAATTTAAATTCAAATTGAACTTCAATAGAGTTAACCTAAGTATGCGAACTATGAGGCTATGTTATTTGAAAGAAATTAGCGCTTGAAATTTTATTTCAACCATCTATTTCGAGGTCTTCGCCCGGCAATATGTCAGCTATACTTAAAAAGCGTTAAATTTCCATTTTATTGGGTTAACTTTGCACGCGCTTATAAGTGAGCCGGATTGAAAAAATCTCTTGATGGTGGATAATCGGAGGAAAACAAGAAAAAGAAGATTTTCATTACGCATTAAAACAATTTACTCTGAGAGCTTAGAGAAAGTTTAAACTGAATCATCTATTCATCTATCTTTTATAGAATGATGGATACTACGCCTTATTGCTGAGTTCTTCACTGTTTATACTAACTTAGTCAAAATCTTGCTTTAATTGGTACCATGGTTTATGTAATTTAAGATTGAACTGTGACTTATTGATTGATCTCAAAAGAATTTTGTAGCGAATTATGTTAGTCCTGTTGGTCTTCGCTTTTTATGCTTTTTTTGTACTACCGACTTTTGTCGTCTGCTCACCTTTCAAACTTGATTTCTTGGTTTTTGCATGTTAAGTACCCCTTTCAGAGTTCAAAACAGTTAAACTTAATTGACGTTGATTTGTCACAAAAGTTAATTTCACTGAAAAATTTTAATCTTGTTTTGTAAAATTGGGTCTCAAATAAAAGTTTTTGAACCCTCCACTGTTAAAGCACTTTTAATTGATGACCACCCAACCATCAGTCGTTTCAGAGCATTTCGTGCGACGTTTGTCGGTTATGTTTTTAGGGTGTGAACGAGTACACTGTTGACTACAGCGCAGGACTAGGAGTAGGATACGTCAATTTTGAAGGGTTCAATGCTGAGAACTCTATCACCACGCGATTAATCTACATCATTATAACACAGATCGTCAACATTGAAACGCCTGGAGTCGAGATACCAGTTTCCTTTGACGACATCAGGTAATTTTTTTTGAGAATTCATCTAGAAGTAGGTACTTTAAGGACTTGCTTTGTCAAATACGACCCGTTAGGGGTTTCTGGAGTTTTCTGGTATCATTTCTATCCAGTATCGGATTTGGAAACAAGTGCGAAACAGTTGTTGTGTTGAACAAAAGTTTAAGATAGGAGAAGCGTGAATATTCATTTTCTACTGCGTATTAAGCCAGTATGAAATTAGGTTTGGGAACCAGTTTCTAATGAGCAAAAGAATTTTTTTATTCTTAACTAATAGAAGTCGTTAGCTATTCAAAGGGCTACAATTTAGGTGATCTCCTTCTTTTTGTAATTCAAAGATCTTGAGTTATGCTGGGCGTTGTCTTTTTACGGCTCGAAGAGTATTGGAGGAGTGTCTCTATTTTAGCCAATAATTGATCCGGGAAGTGAAACGTGTTTATACTGCTAGTTATGTGAGAGCGAGAAATTGAAGAGAAAAAAAATTTCTCTAAGCGAGCGAACTTTTGTTCTCATCGGGCTTTTTAATGCATTATTGTTAAAACTATTGTGTGCTTCTTTAAAGATTTTAGAAGTTTAATTGTGTTATATGCTTGCCTTTTTACACGCTTGCCTTTGTGTTATACGCTTGCCTTTTTGCCTTATTTAGGCGCTTGCCTTTTTACAATCTAGAGAATTTGGATTGCACTGGTGCTCTCTCCGTTTTTTAAGATGTATTCACGAGTTTGAGCTTTGAAAACGGGATAAACAGGTGCAGCCCAGTGGACATTAAGTTTCATTGGACGCCCTTAGGTGGTCTTAGTAGTCTTTCAAGTGCTTAGTGTGCTAATGTTGCTCGTAGGGCCCAAATTCAAGATGAAAAGATCCCTATTTGAACCTTTTGATCCCAAATTTCCATTTTTTAAAAAGTTGTTAGCCACTATTTTGAGTTTTTCTATAATGCGCCTTAAATTGACGTTGCTCAGAGTTTTCAAAGTCTTGCAGAAAAAAAATTTCATATCTGTTTTTTAGGTACAGGTATTTGTAATATCATTTTAAACGCAGAAATAAAATGGAAAATTAAGTTTTTCATTTTTTAAACATGCCTTTCGAGTTTCCTGACTGTTAGTGACCAATGAAGCTGTGTTGTTTTATGCATGGATTAAATTGTTTGCGCAGCACTATTTTGTTCTTGAAGACGTTAGCTTCTTTGTAACATTTGGTACTTTTTTTCCAAATCTGCAATTTTTGTTATTTTTACCTTTCCCTATCTCCAATCAGTTATTTGTAACCAGTTTGCTTCTAGTCTGCAATGTAGAGTTTATGTAAATTTATGCTCTTTTTCAAGTTTTCCACTTTTTTGTCATATTCTGAGCTCAAGTCGTTAATTAAAGGTTATTTAGGTTGGTGCTGCGTTCATGCTTAGATTTAATTATCATATTTTTGACTTTTGGCGACATTGTTCCCGAAAGCTCTATCGAATCTTTTATCTTTTCGATGTTTTTGATAATTTCCACTTCTTTCAATTTGTTTGTTTTTTGCCTCTGCTTGCCCGTTTTATGTCAAGCAGATGTTGAGACTCCTCTTACTTGTCGCTTTTTTCAGTTACCATTGTTAATCAATCATTAAAAAGTCGCAAACAATTTTGAAAATTGAAAACTAATTTTTGTTGAGGAGTGAAGCTATTTCGAGAATCCCATTATTACGTGAACCATTGAGTATTGTCAACTGCATGAAAGAGGCTTCTTTTAAAAAGAAGCCGTTTCATTGCATGTTTCAGAAAGGTTTTATAATTTTTTATGTTAACGGTAGTTTTTGGCTGATTTTTCTATTGTTAACTGACTTCCGATTGTTTTTTTTTGTTTTGAGTTGTCGTTGTAAATATGAGTCGTTACTTTTGACTTTTTCGTAAGTAGTTTGATTAGATACTTATCAAATCAAAGGCTAATATTTTGGCTAAGAAACTTTTTTGCTAAGAAGAGGAATAAAAGTTGTTTCTTTTTTTTATTAATTTCTTTTGTTTTGTTCATGTTTTCTGTTTGTACGTTATGCGGTACAGCCATCGATTTATTTCCTTCTATTCAATTGATAGTAAGTTCCGATTTATACAAGTGTTTGGATTGTAGGTCATGGCTGGTCTCGCTTTGTTTTTGTGTTTCTGATATCAAGTTTTCTCTTTAGTAACACTGGATAAGTGGAGGGAGCAAGAAATAGAGGTTTTAAAGTCAGCAATGTTTTTTCAAACTAATTTCTAAGGAGAGAGTTAGGTTTTTTGGTTTCAGAAAGTTTTTTAAGTGTTGCATTTTGACTTCTGTTTTCTGTGTTTTACTTGTTGTGCAAGATTTGACATTAAGTAAAGCGAGTATGCCCAACCACGAAATTAAACAAATTTAGCACTCATTTGAGAGATTTTTGAGCGAGTATTAGTTGTCATTAAAAAAATAAATCTGAGGTGAGAGGGCTAGGAATTTTCAAGCTTCAATTAGGTCTGCTTGAAAGTATCAGATGACCATGCTAGAAAAAAGATTTCTTTATAATACGCTTTTTTAATTTCCGAGTTAAAGTTGAGATATTGTTTTGCATCCGAGTATTAAATTAGAAAAGTTTTAATGATAGTGCTTCTAATGTGTTCCCCTTCTTTGTTGTTTCAGGCCTGAGGATCTCGTACTGAACGATTTAATTGCAGCACATGGCTGCGTCAAGTGCAGGAACTCATCGGAACCTGGATGCTGTAAGTTTCGCTAATTTATACTTGACATAATATTATAGCGGAAATGAAAGAAACCCTTTTTGTAAATAGTTACATAAAAGCAACTGGATTACTAATTGCATGTTTAAACGATAGGTTTATTAGTTTTTGACCATCAACCATCTGCTAATATCTCGTGAGAAAATTTGGCATCTGAATGACATCGTAAGTATTTAATAAATAAATAAAGAAACAAATTTTAAACTAATTTTATTGTTTTGAATCTTTCAACTCTTTTTGTTTTTCATGTGCAGGAGGATGGCTATATAGTCTTTCCAAGAATGTAGTGCTAAATAATGAAAAGCAATTGTTTCAACTTTTTTTCAAATTGATTTTTAACTTTCAAAAACTAAGCAGAAGTCTTTTTGTTTGTTTTTCTACAATGTGTCCATATTCTCTATATGCTTTATTTATCCTTCCAATATTCTCTTAAGACCTATAGTTTCATTCGTTCTGCTTTCATCAATTGTTTATATATAAATCTTTATGTTTTTGGCTTTTTCTCAGATGTTTTTTTTTTCAATTTCTTTAATTTGCAATTTTATTCATTTAATTTTAAGCACCGCTAATAAATTGCTGTTCCTCCGTTTTAGAGTTTTGACTTAGTATTACTTCATGCAAATTTTCTTGGGACTAGGTTTTGGTAAAAACCGATTTTTTTTTTGCTTTTTAGTATTATTATATTTCTTTTGTCCCTTTCATGATCGTTTAAATTTCGCTACAGTATGAATTCATTTTGTTTGTTGTTTCTCTGACACGAAATGGGCATATCTCATTTTGTTTCTAATTAATGTGGTGCCAAATCGAAAAATTTGGTGTTTTCTTGAGTCCATCTTTTTATGTTCAGTTTCTAGGAATATTACCTACCTTATGCTATCCCAATGTGTCTTCTGGGCCAGAGTTAATTGCGGAATCCTAAGTTTGGAAGACTATTGTTTGTGATGCTATTAGTTTTTGTCCTAGGAATTAAGGCTTTTTTCAACGTCACCAGATATGCAGTATCAAGATTTCCCAGTGGATTTTTTCAGTGCAAAATAGGTCTGAAGAATTTAATATATGCCGTTCCTTTTGATTGGTTCTGAATGATGTCGTAATTGTTTTTATGTTCGTTTGATCCGATGAATTCTATGCTCAAATCTTTCCAGTTAAGAGAATTGTAATTTTGCGCCAAATACTTTAATCAAATCTTTTGATGTAACGAATAAATATTGTAACAAAAATAATGGCTTTGACTGCAATTACGGTGTCGTTTGGGAAGTTCCGACGTTTCGAGTCGCTTCCAAATTTCTTCCACTTATGTTTTCCATTTTACAACCGCTAACTTCATAAAAGTGGTTTCATCACTCGTTCATGTCGCTCTTTCTTTGCTCTTTTGTTGATCTATGTGTAATGTCGGTTCTTAAACTGAGCGGAAGTGAGTTTTTACCTGGTTTGTATGAAGTGGTTTGATCTCAAATGACCTGACCTACCTTGCTAACCACACGTGTAAATGACTTTTTAAGACTAAGTTCAGTTAAGGTTACTCTGAACAATATTGGGTCACTAAAGAAGTCCAATATCATAAAAGTTACTAACAATAGCTATCAAAACATTATCTATTTGAAACGAGATAAGATAAGCGCCTTGGATGCAGACAGTCTCAGTTATCATCCCAGTTGACTCATTTTTTGTAATATTAACTTCTCTTGTACAACTGATCTAAAGATGGCATTAGAAAAAGTTTGATAAAAAACGAACCCATATTCATACTGAAAAAAAACCGTTTGCTTCTGTTTTGCTTTAGAAAAAATGATTATCACAAAAATGATAAGCGGATCCAAATCTTACTAATATAAACTTGTATTTGACAATTGTATCTGTATCAAAACTAAGTATTTGAAAAATGTAGGGTTTCTTTGAGAATAATGATTTGAACGGTATTTGATTTAAAAAAGAGTCTTATAACGATCTTTCAAAGCTTAATGACGTTTTCAAAAAAAGTTTTAAAAAATCATTTTGATTGGAAAATCAGTCATGATTCTTATTAAAACTATCCTGCTAATGTTTTTTTGGTTAATTTAATTGATCTTGTAGCGAATCCGTGCGTCGGTGGGATCCAAGAGCTGTGCGTACGAGTGCTGGACGAAGACGAGTGTGATAGAACTTACTGCAAGAGACGGGATCTGATGGATTTGGCCCTCTCTCGGAACAAGACAACATTCGAGTGTCTCACTTATCAGGAGAGATGCGTGGAGGCATACCACTGTCGATGTGAGAATGCAACTGATGTATTCGACTTGGATGGCAACTGTGTCGAAAAAAGAGTTAGTCATTCTTGCCAATTTTCAAATGTTTTAACCGAGTTTTTGCTCGATCAACACAAGAAAGTACCCGTTAATAGACAAATAGGAGCCTTCAAATCCTATTTTTACCTATGAAAACGAACAGCCACAATTTGAAGATTACTATATTAATAACAATGCTGATTAGTTTATTTAACATTTTAGAGCATGTAGATATCAAACCATAGGGTTATAATCTGAGTAATTTACATGTTTCAAAAAACAAATTTCTTGACAATTCTTGACATGTCATTGACAATCTGAACAATCTAATCTTGTATCTTAAGCACAAAATCCTTCGTGCTAAAATATCGTTTTGATATTTTATAATTCAATGCTTAGTGACCAAACGGCAGATAAAATGTTTGATAGACTGAAAATCTGTTTGTAGTTACATTTTTGTTGCTTACCAATCGTCCTCGTCTCAGAGCGGCGTTTTGACTTTATCATGGTACTTTTTTGTTTCAGTGAATATGGAATTTTATTATTTTTAAAGTCAATTAAGAACATAGAGCAAAACTTTGTCATTAAACCTACCGTACACATAAGGACACCAAATATCGACATCAAAATAATCAAAATCTTGGGATGCTAAGAACTAAGTCATCACATTAATCTCAGTTATTGATAGTTGGCACATTTTTTCGTGTTACATACGTCATGCTATTTCTCTTAATCATCGTGCGTTTTCACATGATTAAGGCGAATTATCAAGCTTTGGGGTGGAAGCACAGCTCTGTTTTTAAATGTATGTTCTGTTTTAGTTCTGCCCGTGTAAGAAAGAAAACAAGACGGAGTCCAGCCCAAGTTCCCCTCCTCCCTCATACTCCAGATCAGTTTCTGCCTCACAGTCTCAATCCGCTTCAATATCAAGTAAGACATTACTTGCATTACAAAATTTTTCGTGCATTACAAATGGTTTTTGTCTTACAAAAACACAATAAATTGCTTTGATGCATTTGAAATTGTGTTGTTTGGCATGAATTTGTCAGCTTTTATTGTTCCAACCCCACTTAGTGGGGGTAGGAACTATATGCTCAACTGTTTTTTGTTCAGTCAATTTTGGCCGACTGATATATTTAACGCAGAAAGACATGAATGCTATCACTAGAAATCCCGTCGAGCGTAGAATATTTTTATATGGGGACTTTTGAATGTCGTCTTTTTCGGGGGATTTATCAAGGTTCGAATATTTGTGAACATTCGATTTGCCAAATTTCCGCTGTTTCCTTTCCTTTTTGCCGTATATTTTTCTCAAATTTTTATTAGATTTATTAAAGTTGTTAAAAATAGTGTTATTGATTCTACCTCGAAGGAAAGAAAAAGAATGCTGAACTGTTCGATGCCATTTTTAAAATTTTGTTGGTTAAAATCTTAACTGAATTTTAATTTTGGTCGTTTTTTCATTGAAAATGGTTTTAAAAATTTTGCTTTTTTGGCCCATTTTGTCTAATTTTTCCAGAAGAACTGACCTAGAAGGTGTTGGCACAATCTTAATAAGTTCAAATGAGGGCTAATTTTAATAAACGAGTGTCCTGGAATTTAAATTTTTGAATATTTATCTAAAATTCATCATTTTTTTCATATTTCTCCAAATTGAATAAACTATTTGTCTGCTTTGCTCTTATAGCTCGAATGGGCTGCTATTCAGATCAAGGTTTTTTATTTTTGTTTGAATTTTCCTTCATAACTCGTCCTGCTATGTTTTTTTATGCCAATCTTTGCCAAATGTCTGTTTTTCTTTTCGTTATTTTTTGTCCCATTGGTTCTCAGCAAAATTGGTGTATGTTTTTGAGAATTTATAGCTTGCTCGTCTTCAACACGTAATTGTTGAAGAATAACGTTATCACCAATAGTTTTCTAGGAAAGGGGCGCCTTCTCTTTGTTTTTTTTTCTAGTTCTTATTACTGCTCAATTAGGGCCGTATTTTTTGTTGACTATCAAAGGGTGTTTTTACAGTAGTCGATAATCAACTGACTAGAAAATCAATTTTTTGGATTGTAAGTCATGACGTGTCCTGATTTTTTTCACAACCCAAAGAAATTTGATCGTACTGGAGCGCTGCATTTTTCTGCTCGGTTTGTTCCCCATTTACTTTCTTTTATCGATGCCAACGAGCGATTAAAATGTAGTAAAGATCTTGGATGCTTCGAAGTCCATAAGAGAGCACATAAAGCGATTTATTCAATGTTTGAAATGTTTTCAATAAAGATCAATGGCACCTAAACAATTTTTGTCTTTTTGTTGTTCAAACTTGATCTCTTTGTTGTTCAAACTTTTGCTGTTCAAACGCTAGGCCCACTTGCTTTTGATGTTCTTATGACTTTATCATTATGTATTCTCTTAAAATTTTAATGATTTTGGAGCTCTGTCTGTTATGGTATTTTTGTTGCCAGATAGTCGCAGTAGTGATTACTGTCATTGGCTTTGTAATGAAGCATAATTTAATCTATTTAATGGTTTTTCCTCATTTAACTGTTTGGGCAACTTGGGCATTATTCGTTTTCATTAGAATTTAATGATTATTTGAGTTCCAGCTTTTATAAATCTCTTTGTTGTCGTGTTGTTCAGTTTCATTTTGACATATCTGCAAGGCCCTCTTTTTATTCATAAATCATTGCTGTTGTTGGTTTCATTTCATTTTTAGAAACTTTATCACCTTTGGCATTACTTTGTTTTCCAAACTTTTATTTGATTTTTGAGAATTACTACGTTTGTTATTAATAGCCGCACAGCGATAGCTGGGGCTATTATTGGCCTTCTCTTGGTTTTTTTTACAATTCAAAGAATTTGAATTGTGTTTGGGCGCTGTCTTTTTTTTAAGATCTGTTCACACATTTTCATGATTTTTGAAGTCAAATTGGAGTAGTGATTTTGGTCACGCCAAAACAGAAATGGAGCGAAAAAGCGAGTGGTCTTGCGGCGTGAATTTTTCTTCGCTCTAGTTTTAAAGTAGAGTGAGAAAACGGTGTTTGAACAAAAATTCGGTTTCTCGGTAGTGGTTATTTGTTCACATGCGGCAGTTTCACTTTGATTTTTACTGTTTCTTCGATTTCTTGGATCGGACTATTTTCTAAATGGTTTTCCCAATCCATTCACAGCTCATTCTAGGCCTAGTTTTTTGTTTGAATTAAATTTTCATTTCGCGCCAGTGGTTTTTTGTTCACATGCGGCAATTTCACTCTGATTTTTACTGTTTTTTCGATTTTTCGAATCGGATTTTTTTCTAAATGGTTTTTCCAATCCATTCACAGCCATTCTAGGCCTAGTTTTTTGTTTGAATTAAATTTTCATTTCTTGCTAGTGGTTTTTTGTGTTCACATGCTGCATTTTGACATTGATTTTCTGTTTTTTTCTTACTTTTTATCTGATTTTTTTAAAAATTATTTTCCCAATTAATTCATAGTCAATTCTAGGTCTAGTTTTTTCTGTTTAGTCAATGAAAATTCTTTGAATTGTACGTCAGGACTTGTCCTGCTATGTTTTTTTTTTATTTCGTCGTCATGATTTTTGTTACGACCATATGACGTCACAGCCACTTTTTGTTCATTCGTTCATGCAATTTCAACTGAATTTCATGTGTGACGTCATTTTTGGCTCTTAGTGGAGCGAGTTTTTTGTTGATGCGCGTGATTAAACTTTTGGTCACACTTGACTTACCTCACTCTCAAAAATGACTTCCTCAATTTGAAATTGACTTTTATTTACTTTAATTCAAAGAGGTAAGGTCAAATGGGTGTGTGTGACTCTAAATGAAGGTTATTTGAGATCAGCTAATAGAGGCAGCAATAACTTATACAGATTTTTAATCAAAATATAACAGATCAGCCTTCAATGAAAAGACGATTTTTTTTGTCTGTCTTTTTTTACTGTTTTTTTAGACTGCCGATCTACAAATCTATTGCGGCTATTTTCTGGCAATCTGCCAGCTATGTATTTTTGTTTTCTTGTTAGTCTCAGTAATCAAATGTCTCCTCAATTTTGTAATGAGCTATAGTCAATCTTTTCGTAGCTAAAATGCAGTCTTTCAATGAAGTTGATAGCGAGGCATTTCGTTGTCCCCAAGTTTGCATTGTACCGGACTTTGATGCTATGTTTTACTTAATGCTGTATTTTTAATTGGTCGTCTTTTCGGTTGGTTTTAGGCGCCAATAAGTCAAACAATGAGTGTTTGGTGACTTCTGGCTCTCAATCGTTGAATTGTTGTGCTCTAAATAGGTGTTCGTAAAATGAGGTGTTTACTTGATGAATAGGTTTTTCAAATGAGAACTTCTAGAGTTGATTTTTTTATCCGAACGTTTTGATCAGTTCAATTTTCGTTCATTCTAGTCAAATAAAAATTGACCTCACTATTGTTAACATCACTGGTTAATGTGTCATATGTCTATCACTTTATTGGAATCCATCATGCTTAATTTCAAAGATTGAACTACTCTAGTGGTTTGGATGTTTCCTATCTCTGCTTCATTTGGTACACAATTAAGCCGAATAAATAGGTTGAGCGAGGTCCCAACGAACACTATGTGCGAACGCGCATTACCGAGCATACTTGTCTCAAACTTTGGTTTTACTAACGCATGCTTGCACCCATACACACACGCACGCACACACACACACAGACACACACACACACACACACACACACATGCACGCACACACAAATAGACACACAAACACACACACACATACACACACACACACGCACGCACACAGACACACACACACAGACACACACACACACACACACACACACACACACGCACGCACACACAAACACACACACATACACACACAAACGCACGCACACACAAATAGACACACAGACATACAAACACGCACACACGCACACACACACACACACACACACACACACACACACACACACAAATAGACACACATACATACACACACACACACGCACACACACACACACGCACGCACGCACACACAAATAG
>NW_027449470.1:0-18148 GCF_964194025.1 Convolutriloba macropyga | reverse complement strand
CGTTTAACTGGAGGTATATAATTATTTTTGAAACATATTTATATCAAAACTAAGGGTTCCGTCTTCTGCTAAATAACTTCTCACGCAGCTAATTTCCTTTCCAACCGTACAAGGTTAAAGTTCTAGGGCATTGTGTTTAAATAGAACCTACTTTATTTGATTCTCGATAATTTTAGCAAATTTTTATGTATTTTAATTTCAGTGAACAATAAATTAAATTATTTATCACTTGAGGAGTGTTCTCGTATAATTACTTTGTCCTTAACGATCATGTAGTATGCCATGTCATAAATTTAACCTTGCCGTTCATGTGCTGTGATATTATCAATCAGGTCAATGAATGTGTTGTTCGCCACCAAAATTTAAAATTCTGGTTAGACAAATATTTTAGGAAAATACTGTTCAAAAATTTCTAGTTCTCAATGGTTTTGACTGACCGAAATTAATTGTTTAGCAATTTTTTTGGCAACATCAGTGATCTATCGGTTGCAAAAATTTGTTTGATACAATTACCTTGATACCATACCAAGTTACATGAAAATTGTATTCGAAGAACTATGTGACCTCAGAAACACAAAAATGATTCAACAGACAGCAGAGTAAATTTGTCTTATTTGAGAAAATTATCCAGTTGAAAAATCCAAAAATATTTGGGTTTAACTCAAATTCAAAGCTCTAATCTCTTATTATTCTCGGACCACAGTAAATTCATTTAAAAAATATATTGTAATAGTAAATTTCTTTCAAACAATATTTTAAAATAACATGAAAAATTTAGAATAAGTTTTACATATAACATTTTTTTTATTTTATTTGAAAAAAATTTTAAAATATCGGACCACAGTAAATTTCTTTCAAATAATTTTTTTGAATATGTACTCTTTATAATATTATAATAACTCTTATTATTCTCAGACCGAGTAAATTTATATAAAAAAAATTTCAATAGCATTGTAGCATGATGGAAACTAGCATAATTAATCAAACCAAGTCAACGTTAATTTTTTAAAAAACTAAAGGTTCGAAATTGACTTTAATTTTTTTGTTTATTTGTTAATTTCCGTGTTGAATAATAAAATATTTCCATAACCGGCGGGTTAAAGTTAACAAATTAGGTATTTTTATAAACATATGTGTCTAGTATAATATATATCAAAACCATGGGTGCCGTATTCTGTGGATTCCGTGCTTTGCTATATAACTTCTCAAGTAGATATATCTCGTTTGATCCGTACAAGTTTAAAATTCTAGAGCATAAGCTGTTTTAAAACTCTTTGAATGTTTTTTGACTTTTTAATCTTCTTTTAGAGAGGAAGATTTTTCAATTTCCGAATGGAATTTGGTGTTAGGTAACGGTTGCTAATTATGTTTTGTGTTTAAAAGGAACCTACTTTATTTGACAAATTTTAATTAATTTTGGCGAATTTATCTGCAGTATTATTTCAATAGAAAGAAATGAAAATCTTCGCCGTTTTAGGAGTGTTCTTGTATCAATAAATTTTCATTAACGATCAAGAAACATGCCCGTTCACCAACTTAATATGACCGTATTTGTGCTATGATATTATCAATCAGGTCAATGGATGTGTTATTTGTCACCAAGAATTAAAATTCTGGTAAACGAAACGTTTAAAAAACTGCTCAAAAATTTCTAGTTCTCAATGGATTTGATTGACCGATTTTCGTTGCTTATCATTCATTTTAAACAACATCAGTGAACTTTCGGTTAAAAAATTTTGTTTCATACAATTACCTTGATAGCATACCATGTTGTCTAAAAATATATTCAAAGAACTATGTGACCTTAGAAACAAAAACATGGTTCCAGAGATAGCAGAGTAAATTTGGTATGTTTTAGAAACTTATCCAATTGAAAAAAAATAATTCGGTTTTACTCAGACTCAATGCTCTAATTTCTTTTTATTCTCCGACCACAGTAAATTGATTCAAATTAATATTGTGCGGGGAGCATATTAAAACCGGCCGTTTTGATCAAACAAAGTCAGCGTTTAGTTTTAGTACAATTAAAGGTTCCGAAATGACTTAAAAATCTTTTAAATAATAGTTATTTTTCGAATGAACAGATAAAATGTTTCCATAACCGGAGGGTAAACGTTAACAAATCAGGTATATTATAAGCACATATTTCCAGTAAAATATATGTCAAAACTAAGGGAGCAGTTTTCTGTGGAATTCATGTTCTTCTAAACAACTTCTCAGTTAGATAACTTAGTTTTGAGCCATAAATATAAAATTCTAGAGCATAAGCTGTTTTGAAGTTCTTTAAATTTTTTTTGACATTTTAATCCGGTTGTAAAAAGGAAGGTTTTTAAATTTCCCAATCCAAATGCAATTCAGTGCTGGATAACGGCTGCTTTATTTTACTTTGTGTTTAAATTGAAAAATAATTTATTTCACCATTTTTCATTAATTTTACCAAATTTTTATGCTGTATGTTTTCAATGAACAATAAATGAAAATTTTCATCGTTTGAGGAGTTTTGCGAATCAATAAATTCTCATTAACGATAAGTAACAAGCAATGTCATTAACTTAAAATTACCGTATATGGGCCTTGATATTATCAATCGACAAAAATTTAATTCTGGTTAGACACAGTCTAGGAAAATACTGCTCAAAATATTTTACTTCTCAATGGTTTTGACTGACCGAAATTATTTGTTTAGCAATTTTTTTTACTAACATCAGTGAACGTTCGGTTGCAAAAAATTGTTTGATACAATTACCTTAATACTATACCAAGTTATATGAAAAATGTATTGAAAAAACTATGTGTGTTGCGAAACAAACACGAATCAACATATAGCAGAGTGAATTTAGAATATTTGAGAAATTTATGCAGTAGAAAAAAAATTTGTGTTTTACTCAAACTTAATGCTCTAGTTTTTTTTAATTCTCGCACCACAGTAAATTGATTCGAAATAATACTGTGCCAGGAGCATAATAAAAACTGGCCATTTTGCTCAAACAAAGTCAAGGTTAATTTTTTGTACAATTAAAGTTTCCGAAATGACTTCAAATTCTTTTATTAGCTTTTTTCCGAATTAACTGATATAATATTTCCATAACCAGTGGGTTAAAGTTAACAAATCATGTTTATTACAAACATATCTCTAGTATAATACATATCAAAACTAAAGTTGTCATATTCAGTGGATTCTGTTTTGCTGCATAAATTCGCAAGTAGCTAATTTTTATCTACCAAGTTAAAATTTTAGCTATCAAATTTAAATTTCTAGAGCATAAGCTGTTTTAAAATTCTTTTAAATTATTTTTGACGTTTTAATCCGCTTTTAGAGAAGATTTTCCAATTGCTGATTGCAATTTGGTGCTAAATAACCGTTTCCTTATTATATTTTGTGTTGAAATCAAACTTAAAAAGTTTAACAATTTTCCATTAATTTTAGCAAATTTATATGCAGTATGCTTCAAATGAACAGTAATTGAAAAATTTCATCGTTTGAGGTGTGCTCTCGTGTCCTTAAATTCTCATTATCGGTCAAGTAATGTGCCATGCTATATTTAAAATTGCTTTATATGTGCTATGATTTTATCATTTAGGTCAACAGATATGTTGTTCATCACCAAGTTTTAAAATTAATGCTTGACAAATAGTTTAAGAAAATACTGCTCTAAACTCGCTGGTTCTCAAAAGTTTTGATAGACCAAATTTTATTGCTCAGCAATTACATTTACTAACATCAGTAAACTTTCGGTTGCAAAAAATTGTTTGATACAATTACTTTGATACATTACCAAGTTACATGAAATTTGTATTCGAAGAACTATGTGACCTCAGAAACACAAAAATGATTCAACAGACAGCAGAGTAAATTTGTCTTATTTGAGAAAATTATCCAGTTGAAAAATCCAAAAATATTTGGGTTTAACTCAAATTCAAAGCTCTAATCTCTTATTTTTCTCGGACCACAGTAAATTCATTTAAAAAATATATTGTAATAGTAAGTTTCTTTCAAACAATATTTTAAAATAACATGAAAAATTTAGAATAAGTTTTACATATAACATTTTTTTTATTTTATTTGAAAAAAAATTTAAAATATCGGACCACAGTAAATTTCTTTCAAATAATTTTTTTGAATATGTACTCTTTATAATATTATAATAACTCTTATTATTCTCAGACCGAGTAAATTTATATAAAAAAAATTTCAATAGCATTGTAGCATGATGGAAACTAGCATAATTAATCAAACCAAGTCAACGTTAATTTTTTTAAAAACTAAAGGTTCGAAATTGACTTTAATTTTTTTGTTTATTTGTTAATTTCCGTGTTGAATAATAAAATATTTCCATAACCGGCGGGTTAAAGTTAACAAATTAGGTATTTTTATAAACATATGTGTCTAGTATAATATATATCAAAACCATGGGTGCCGTATTCTGTGGATTCCGTGCTTTGCTATATAACTTCTCAAGTAGATATATCTCGTTTGATCCGTACAAGTTTAAAATTCTAGAGCATAAGCTGTTTTAAAACTCTTTGAATGTTTTTTGACTTTTTAATCTTCTTTTAGAGAGGAAGATTTTTCAATTTCCGAATGGAATTTGGTGTTAGGTAACGGTTGCTAATTATGTTTTGTGTTTAAAAGGAACCTACTTTATTTGACAAATTTTAATTAATTTTGGCGAATTTATCTGCAGTTTTATTTCAATAAAAAGAAATGAAAATCTTCGCCGTTTGAGGAGTGTTCTTGTATCAATAAATTTTCATTAACGATCAAGAAACATGCCCGTTCACCAATTTAATATGGCCGTATTTGTGCTATGATATTATCAATCAGGTCAATGGATGTGTTATTTGTCACCAAGAATTAAAATTCTGGTAAACGAAAAGTTTAAAAACCTGCTCAAAAATTTCTAGTTCTCAATGGTTTTGATTGACTGATTTTCGTTGCTTATCATTCTTTTTAAACAACATCAGTGAACTTTCGGTTAAAAAATTTTGTTTTATACAATTACCTTGATAGCATACCATGTTGTCTAAAAATATATTCAAAGAACTATGTGACCTTAGAAACAAAAACATGGTTCCAGAGATAGCAGAGTAAATTTGGTATATTTTAGAAACTTATCCAATTGAAAAAAAAAATAGTTCGGTTTTTCTCAGACTCAATGCTCTAATTTCTTTTTATTCTCCGACCACAGTAAATTGATTCAAATTATTTTGTGCGGGGAGCATATTAAAAACCGGCCGTTTTGATCAAACAAAGTCAACGTTTAGTTTTAGTACAATTAAAGGTTCCGAAATGACTTAAAAATCTTTTAAATAATAGTTATTTTTCGAATGAACAGATAAAATGTTTCCATAACCGGAGGGTAAACGTTAACAAATCAGGTATATTATAAGCACATATTTCCAGTAAAATATATGTCAAAACTAAGGGAGCAGTTTTCTGTGGAATTCATGTTCTTCTAAACAACTTCTCAGTTAGATAACTTAGTTTTGAGCCATAAATATAAAATTCTAGAGCATAAGCTGTTTTGAAGTTCTTTAAATTTTTTTTGACATTTTAATCCGGTTGTAAAAAGGAAGGTTTTTAAATTTCCCAATCCAAATGCAATTCAGTGCTGGATAACGGCTGGTTTATTTTACTTTGTGTTTAAATTGAAAAATAATTTATTTCACCATTTTTCATTAATTTTACCAAATTTTTATGCTGTATGTTTTCAATGAACAATAAATGAAAATTTTCATCGTTTGAGGAGTTTTGCGAATCAATAAATTCTCATTAACGATAAGTAACAAGCAATGTCATTAACTTAAAATTACCGTATATGGGCCTTGATATTATCAATCGACAAAAATTTAATTCTGGTTAGACACAGTCTAGGAAAATACTGCTCAAAATATTTTACTTCTCAATGGTTTTGACTGACCGAAATTATTTGTTTAGCAATTTTTTTTACTAACATCAGTGAACGTTCGGTTGCAAAAAATTGTTTGATACAATTACCTTAATACTATACCAAGTTATATGAAAAATGTATTGAAAAAACTATGTGTGTTGCGAAACAAACACGAATCAACATATAGCAGAGTGAATTTAGAATATTTGAGAAATTTATGCAGTAGAAAAAAAATTTGTGTTTTACTCAAACTCAATGCTCTAGTTTGTTTTAATTCTCGCACCACAGTAAATTGATTCGAAATAATACTGTGCCAGGAGCATAATAAAAACTGGCCATTTTGCTCAAACAAAGTCAAGGTTAATTTTTTGTACAATTAAAGTTTCCGAAATGACTTCAAATTCTTTTATTAGCTTTTTTCCGAATTAACTGATATAATATTTCCATAACCAGTGGGTTAAAGTTAACAAATCAGTTTTATTATAAACATATCTCTAGTATAATACATATCAAAACTAAGGTTGTCATATTCAGTGGATTCTGTTTTGCTGAATAAATTCAAGTAGCTAATTTTTATCTACCAAGTTAAAATTCTAGCTATCAAATTTAAATTTCTAGAGCATAAGCTGTTTTAAAATTCTTTTAAATTATTTTTGACTTTTTCATCCGCTTTTAGAGAAGATTTTCCAATTGCCGATTGCAATTTGGTGCTAAATAACCGTTTCCTTATTATATTTTGTGTTGAAATCAAACTTAAAAAGTTTAACAATTTTTCATTAATTTTAGCAAATTTATATGCAGTATAATTCAAATGAACATTAATTGAAAGTTTTCATCGTTTGAGGTGTGCTCTCGTGTCCTTACATTCTCATTATCGATCAAGTAATGTGCCATGCTATATTTAAAATTACTTTATATGTGCTATGATTTTATCATTTAGGTCAACAGATATGTTGTTCATCTCCAAATTTTAAAATTAATGCTTGACAAATAGTTTAAGAAAATACTGCTCTAAATGCGCTGGTTCTCAGTAGTTTTGATAGACCAAATTTTATTGCTAAGCAATTACATTTATTAACATCAGTAAACTTTCGGTTGCAAAAAAATGTTTGATACAATTACTTTGATACATTACCAAGTTAAGTGAAAAATGTATTCGAAGAACTTTGTGACCTGAGAAACACAAACATGACTCAACAGATGGCAGAGTAAAGGGTAGCTTTGGTATATTAGAGAAATTTATGCATTTGAAAAAAAAAATATTTGTTTTGCTCAAACTCAGTGCTCTAATTTTTTTTCCCGGACCACAGTAAATTGATTTAAAATAATACTGTGCGAGGAGCATAATAAAAACTGGCCCATTTGATCAAACCAAGGCAACGTTAATTTTTTGTACAAATTAAGGTTCCGAAATTCCTTAAAATTGCTTTGTTTATTAGTTATTTTCCGAATTAACTGAAAATATTTCCATACCAGTGGGTTAAAGTTAACAAATCAGGTATATTATCAACATATATCTCCAGTACAATATATATCAAAACTAAAGTTGTTGTATTCTGTGGATTCTGTTTTAACTTCTCAACAAGCTAATTTTTTTAGAAACATTCAAGTTTAAATCATTAGAGCTTGAGCTGTTTTAAAGTTCTTTTATATTTTTTTTTGAAGTTTTAATACGCTTTTAGAGAAGATTTTACAGTTTCCGATTGCAATTTGGTGCTAATTCACCGTTTCCTAATTATATTTTGTGTTGAAATGAAGCTTAAAAATGTTTAATCATTTTTTAATAATTTCAGCAAATTCATTTGCAGTATGCTTCAAATGAACAAAAAATAAAAATTTATTGTTTGAAATGTGCTCTTGTATTCTATAGTAAATTGATTAAAAAATTTTTTGCGAGGAGCATAATAAAAACTGGCCATTTTGCTCAAACAAAGTCAAGGTTAATTTTTTGTACAATTAAAGTTTCCGAAATGACTTCAAATTCTTTTATTAGCTTTTTTCCGAATTAACTGATATAATATTTCCATAACCAGTGGGTTAAAGTTAACAAATCAGTTTTATTATAAACATATCTCTAGTATAATACATATCAAAACTAAGGTTGTCATAATCAGTGGATTCTGTTTCGCTGAATAAATTCTCAAGTAGCTAATTTTTATCTATCAAGTTAAAATTCTAGCTATCAAGTTTAAATTTCTAAAGCATAAGCTGTTTTAAAATTCTTTTAAATTATTTTTGACGTTTTAATCAACTTTTAGAGAAGATTTTCCAATTGCCGATTGCAATTTGGTGCTAAATAACCGTTTCCGTATTATATTTTGTGTTGAAATCAAACTTAAAAAGTTTAACAATATTTCATTAATTTTAGCAAATTTATATGCAGTATGCTTCAAATGAACGATAATTGAAAAATTTCATCGTTTGAGGTGTGCTCTCGTGTCCTTAAATTCTCATTATCGATCAAGTAATGTGCCATGCCATATTTAAAGTTACCTTATATGTGCTATGATTTTACCATTTAGGTCAACAGATATGTTGTTCATCACCAAATTTTAAAATTAATGATTGACAAATAGTTTAAGAAAATACTGCTCAAAATTCGCTATTTCTCAATAGCTTTGATAGACCGAATTTTAATGCTTAGCAATTACTTTTAACATTATAAGTGAACTTTCGGATGCAAAAAAAATGTTTATTAAAATTAACTTGATACCTTACCAAGTTATTTGAAAATGTATTCGAAGAACTATGCAACCTCAGAAACACAAACGTGACAACAGATAGCACAGTAAATTTGGTATATTTGAGAAACCTACGCAGTTGAAAAAAAAAATGTTTGTTTTACTCAAACTCAAAGCTCTAAATTGGTTTTATTCTCGGTACACAGTAAATTGATTCAAAATAATATTCTGCGCGGAGCATAATAAAAACTGGCCATTTTGATCAAAGTCAACGTTAATTTTTTGTACAATTAAAGGTTCCGAAATGACTTAAGATTCTTTTATGTATTAGTTACTTTCCGAATTAACTAATAAAATTTTTGATAACGAGCGGGTTAATGTTAACAAATCAGGTATATTATAAACACATCTCTCCACTATAAAATATATCAAAACTAAGGTTTCCGTATTCTGTTGATACCATGTTTTGCTGAATAATTTCTTAAGTAGCTCATTTTCTTTCGAACCATACAAGTTTAAACTTCTAGAGCATCAGCTGTTTTAAAGTTCTTTTAATTTTCTTTTGAGATTTTAATCCGCATTAGAGAAGATTTTTCAATTCCGGATTGCAATTTGATGCTAAATAACCGTTTCTCAATTTTACTTTGTGTTGAAAAAAACTTAAAAAATTTGAACATTTTTCATTTGTTTTAGCAAGTTTATATGCAGTATGCTTCAAATAAACAATAATTGAAAAATTTCATCGTTTGAGGTGTGCTCTCGTATCCTTTAATTCTCATTATCGATCAAGTAATGTACCATGTCATAATTAAAATTACCTTATTTGTGCTATGATTTTATCATTTAGTTCAACAGAAGTGTTGTTCATAACCAAATTCTAAAACTATAGTTAGAGGAACAGTTTAAGAAAATACTGTTCAAAATTCGCTATTTCTCGATAGTTTTGATAGACCGAATTTTGTTACTTAGCAATTACTTTTAACAATAAAAGTGAACTTTCGGATGCAAAAAATTGGTTAATACAATTACCTTGATACCTCACCAAATTATATGAAAATTGTACTCGAAGAACTATGTTACCTCAGAAACACAAACATGACAACAGATAGCAGAGTAAATTTGGTATATTTGGGAAAACTATGCAGTTGAAAAAAAATGTTTGTTTTACTCAAACTCAATGCTCTAAATTGTTTTGATTCTCGGTACACAGTAAATTGATTCAAAATAGTATTGTGCGCGGAACATAATAAAAACTGACCATATTGATCAAAGTCATTGTTAATTTTTTGTACAATTAAAGGTTCCGAAATGACTTCAAATTCTTTCATTTATCAGTTATTTGCTGAATTAACTAATAAAATATTTCGTAACGATCGGGTTAATGTTAACAAATCAGGTATATTATAAACACATCTCTCCACTATAAAATATATCAAAACTAAGGTTGCCGTATTCTGTTGATACCGTGTTTTGCTAAATAATTTCTTAAGTAGCTCATTTTCTTTTGAACCATACAAGTTTAAATTTCTAGAGCATAAGCTGTTTTAAAGTACTTTTAATTTACTTTTGCCATTTTAATCCGCTTTTAGAGAAGATTTTTCAATTCCGGATTGCAATTTGTTGCTAAATAACTTTCTTAATTATATTTGATTTGAAAAGAAACTTAAAAAATTTAAACAATTTTCATTAGTTTTAGCAAATTTATAAGCAGTATGCTTCAAATGAACAATAATTGAAAAATTTCATCGTTTGAGGTGTGCTCTCGTATCCTTAAATTCTCATTATCGATCAAGTAATGTGCCATGTCATACTTAAAATTACCTTATTTGTGCTATGATTTTATCATTTAGTTCAACAGAAGTGTTGTTCATCACCAAATTCTAAAACTAGAGCTAGAGGAAAAGTTTAAGAAAAAACAAAATAACAAAATGCTCAAAATTCGCTAGTTCTCAATAGTTTTGATACACCGATTTTTGCTGCTAAGCAATGAATTTTACCAACATCAGTAAAATTTCGGTTGCAAAAAATTGTTCGATACAACTACCTTGATACCTTACCAAGTTATCTGAAAGATGTATTCAAAGAACAATGTGACCTGAGAAACACAAACATGACACAACAGATAGCAGAGTAAACTTGAGTAATTTCTCCAGTTGAAACATGAAAAATTCAGTTTTACTCAAACTCAATGCTCTAGATTCTTATAATTCTCGGACCATATAAATTGATTCAAAACAATTTTGTGCGTGGAGTATAAAAAAACTGGCTATTCTGATAAGAAACTAAGTCAACGTTAATTTTCTGTACAATTAAAGGTACATAAATTACTTATATTTCATTCATTTATTAGTTAACGTCAGAATTAACTGATAAACTTTTTCCATAACCAGCTGGTTAATAATAACAAATTAATTATATTATAAACACATCTCTCCAGTATAATATATATCAAAACTAAGGGAACCGTTTTCTGTGGATTTCGTGTTCTGCTAAACAACTTCTCAGTTAGCTAACTTACATTCAAACCGTATAAATTTAAAATTCTAGAGCATAATCTGTTTTAAAGTTCTTTTAAAGTTCTTTTGACATTTTAATCCGCTTTTAGAGAAGATTTTTCAATTTCCGATCGCATTTGGTGCTAAATAACCGTTTCTTATTTATACTTTGTGTTAAAATGAAACTTAAAAAATTTACCCTTTTTCGTTAATTTTTGCAAAATTATATGCAGTATGCTTCAAATGAACAAAAAATGAAAAAATTTTCATTGTTTGAGGTGTGCTCTCGTATCCTTAAATTCTCATTATTTATCAAGTAATGTGCCATGTCATATTTAAAATTACCTTATATGTGCTTTGAGTTTATCATTTAGGTCACCAGATGTGTTGTTCATGTCAAGACGAATAGTTTAAGAAAATACTTCGCAAAATTCGCTAGTTCTCAAAAGTTTTGATAGACCGAATTTTGTTGCTTAGCAATTAATTTTACCAACTTCAGTGAAATTTCGGTTGCAAAAATTTGTTTGATACAATTACCTTGATACCTTACCAAGTTCTCCGAAAAATGTATTCGAAGAACTATGTGACCTGAGAAACACAAAAATGACTCAACAGATAGCAGAGTAAACTAGGTATATTTTAAAAATTTCTCCAGTTGAAAAATAGAAAATTTGGTTTTACTCAATGCTCTAGGTTTTTATTATTCTCGGACCATATAAATTGATTCAAAATAATTTTGTGCTTGGAGTATAATGAAAACTGGCTATTTTGATGAAAAGCAAAGTCAACGTTAATTTTCTGTACAAATAAAGGTTCATAAATTACTAATATTTCTTTCATTTATTAGTTAACGTCTGAATTAACTAATAAAATATTTCCATAACCAGCGGGTTAATGTTAAAAAATCAGGTATATTATAAACACATCTCTCCACTATAATATATATCAAAACTAAGGGAGCCGTTTTCTCTGGATTTCGTGTTCTGCTAATTAAATTCTCTGTTAGCTAACTTACATTCAAACACTATAAGTTTAAAAATCCAGAGCATAAGTTGTTTTAAAGTTTTTTTAAATTTCTTACATTCAAACTTAGCTAACTTACATTCAAACCGTATAAATTTAAAATTCTAGAGCATAATCTGTTTTAAAGTTCTTTTAAAGTTCTTTTGACATTTTAATCCGCTTTTAGAGAAGATTTTTCAATTTCCGATTGCATTTGGTGCTAAATAACCGTTTCTTATTTATACTTTGTGTTAAAATGAAACTTAAAAAATTTACGCTTTTTCGATAATTTTTGCAAAATTATGTGCAGTATGCTTCAAATGAACAAAAAAAAAAAATTTCATTGTTTGAGGTGTGCTCTCGTATCCTTAAATTCTCATTATTTATCAAGTAATGTGCCATGTCATATTTAAAATTACCTTATATGTGCTATGATTTTATCATTTAGGTCAACAGATGTGTTGTTCATGTCAAGACGAATAGTTTAAGAAAATACTGCGCAAAATTCGCTAGTTCTCAAAAGTTTTGATAGACCGAATTTTGTTGCTTAGCTATTAATTTTACCAACTTCAGTGAAATTTCGGTTGCAAAAATTTGTTTGATACAATTACCTTGATACCTTACCAAGTTCTTCGAAAAATGTATTCGAAGAACTATGTGACCTGAGAAACACAAAAATGACTCAACAGATAGCAGAGTAAACTAGGTATATTTTAAAATTTTCTCCAGTTGAAAAATAAAAAATTTGGTTTTACTCAATGCTCTAGGTTTTTATTATTCTCGGACCATATAAATTGATTCAAAATAATTTTGTGCTTGGAGTATAATAAAAACTGGCTATTTTGATGAAAAGCAAAGTCAACGTTAATTTTCTGTACAAATAAAGGTTCATAAATTACTAATATTTCTTTCATTTATTAGTTAACGTCTGAATTAACTAATGAAATATTTCCATAACCAGCGGGTTAATGTTAAAAAATCAGGTATATTATAAACACATCTCTCCACTATAATATATATCAAAACTAAGGGAGCCGTTTTCTCTGGATTTCGTGTTCTGCTAATTAAATTCTCTGTTAGCTAACTTACATTCAAACACTATAAGTTTAAAAATCCAGAGCATAAGCTGTTTTAAAGTTTTTTTAGATTTCTTTTGACATTTTATTCCGCTTTTTGAGAAGATTTTTCAATTTCTGGTTGCAATTTGGTGCTAAATAACCGTTTCTTAATTATATTTTGTGTTGAATTGAAACTAAAAAAATTTAACCTTTTTCATTAATTTTTGCAAATTTACACGCAGTATGCTTCAAATGAACAAAAAATGAAAAATTTTCATTGTTTTAGGTGTGCTCTCGTATCCTTAAATTCTCATTTTCGATCAAATAATGTGCCATGCCATATTTAAAACTGCCTTATATGTGCTACGATTTTAATCATTTAGGTCAACAGATATGTTGTTCATGTCTAAACGAATAGTTTAAGAAAAAACTGCCCAAAATTCGCTAGTTCTCAATAGTTCTGATATGCCGAATTTTGTTGCTTAGCAATTAATTTTACCGACATCAGTGAAATTTCGGTTGCAAATAGTTGTTTGATACAATTACAATGAATTTACCACACAGTTACCTTGATACTTTACCAAGTTATATGAAAAAGGTATTCGAAGAATTATGTAACCTGAGAAACACAAACATGACTCAACTGATAGCAGAGTAAACTTGGTATATTTTAATAACTTATCCAGTTGAAGAAAATAATTCGGTTCTACTCAAACTCAATGCTCTAGATTTTTATTATTTTCGGACCATTTTAAATTGATTCGAAAAGAACTTTGTGCGGGGAGCATAATGAAAACTGGCTATTTTGATAAAAAACAAAGTCAGCGTTAATTGTTAGTATAATTAAATGTTCATAAATGACCTATATTTCTTTTATTTTTTATTATTTTCCGAATTAAATAATAAAATATTTCCATAACCAGCGGGTTAAAGTTAAGAAATCGGGTATTTTCTAAACGTATATCTCCAGTATGATATAAACAAAAACTAAAGTTGCCGTATTCTGTGGATTCCGTGTTTTGCTAAATAAGTTATCAAGTTGCTAATTTTCTTTCGAACCATACAAATTTTAAACTGTAGAGCATAAGCTGTTTTACAGTTCTATTAAATTTCTTTTCACATCTTAACCCGCTTTTAGAGAAGATTTTTTAATTCCCGATTGCATTTTGGTGCTAAATAACCGTTTTTTATTTATTTTGTTTTGAAATGAAACTTGAAAAAATTAAACATTTTTCATTAATTTTAGAAATTTATTTGCAGCATGCTTTCAATGAACAATAAATGAAAAAAAAACTCATTGTTTGAGGTGTGCTCTTGTAACCTTAATTTCTCATAATCGGTCAAGTAATGTGCCATGTCATATTTAAAATTAACTTTTATGTGCTATGATTTTATCATATAGGTCAATAGATGTGTTTTTCATCACCAAAATTTTAAATTATGGCTAGAAGAATAGTTTAAGAAAATACTGCTGAAAATTTGCTAGTTCTTAAGAGTTTTCATAGACCGAGTTTAGTTGCTGATCAATTTTTTTTGCCCAGATCAGTGACCTTTTGGTTGCAAAAAATTGTTGGATACGATTATCTTGATATCATACCAACTTGTCTTAAATCTTTTGCGAAGAATCTTGTGACCTTAGAAACACACACATGGCCCAACAGATAGCAGAATTTGGTACATTTGAAAAATTCATACAGTTGAAAAACAAAAGATTTGGGTTTTAATCGAACTCAATAATCTAATTTCTTATTAATCGCGGGCCAAAGTAAATTGATTCGAAATAAATTTTGGCGAGGTGCAATAAAAAAAATGACCAGATTGATCAAACCAGGTCAACGTTTTCTGTACAAACAAATGTCCGAAAATGATCTAGATTTCTTTTAATGTATTTGTTAATTTCTGAAGTTAAAGTTTTGCCATGACCAGTTAACAAACCAGGTATATATATTATAAACATATATCTCCAGTAAAATAATATGTGTCAAAATCTAAGGGTTCCGTATTCTGTAGATTCCGTGTTCTGCTAAATAATTTTCTTTCGAACCGGAGCAGAAGCTGTTTTAAATTTCTTTTATATTTGTTTTGAGACTTTAATCCGCTTCTCATGAAGAAGTATTCTCAATTTCCTAGTGCAATTTAGTGGTAGAGAACGGTTGCTTGCATTAATTATGATCAATTTTTCACGTTTGCATTTTTTCTCGCCAAATTATTATCTCACAGGAAAAAGTTATAGCGAAATGCAGTTTTTGAAAAAATTACCACTTTTTAATTTCGAAATACTCATCGGAGTGATTAGGAATTCTGCAGGTAAAATGTCAGATTTGATTAAAAAATCTCTTGATTTTTCAATTTTCCTCTTTAACAGCATGCTTGGGTTCCCCAATTTGTCGTTTTATCCGTTGAATTGATGAATTGTTAAGATTTTGCAGCAAAAAGCACTAACAATAATTTGAAAAATTTGGTTTTGGGAATAGAAGGATCTGAACAACAATAATGGTGCATCAAGAGGTACTTAAAATATATAATACTGATTCTATGGCAATGCCATTTTTGAGAAAACTTTAATAAATTGATTTTAAAGGCTCAAAATCAAATCAATCTCAGTTCTCAAGAAACTGCTGTGTTTTCTGTTCTTATATTCCGGTGAAATTTAGTAGCCAAATTAATCGTTTTCCCCGAAAATAGTAAATCGGTTTTTATTTTTTTTTCAATGTCTATGTTTTATAGGCGGCACTCGTCCGTTTTTTTTCCAAAATGCCGAGGACATGTTTTTTATTTCGACAGTGTTCTAATTTTATTCGACAGTTTTGTAATATTTGAAAATTTTGTATCATCGGCAAATTGAATGACTTTAAAATTTCCTTTTTCCTATTCATTAAAATAATCGATGGAGAGCAGGAGAAAGAGGAGCACCAAAATTCGATCTTGCTGAAAACCGTGGTTTAATTTTATGAAAAACTTTTGACAAAGCTGCGCTGAAAAATCGTTTGAGGGTCAATAACGTTTCGACCTATTTTTTATGGTTTCAAATGTTCAATCACTTCGGAATATGGTTTCAAATGTTCAATCACTTCGGAATTCACTTCTTAAATTTTCTCAAAAGCAAGAAAAAGGCCCCTCAACATTTTCAGAATGGTACAGATCTTATCGTTATCAAGCGTTTATTATAATCTCGATTCAGCAGAGCCGACTTCGTTGTTGATCAGAATTAGCAGATCTGATAAATATTATCGGAAATATTGATTCTGATCAGTCTACGCGGACAGCAAAAATTCTCTGGTCAAACTTAAGGCGCGACCGAAATGCTGATCAGGCTGTTCTAAGGTCACAACCGAAAAGCCTGTTCGCAAACCCAAAAGTGAGTGACCGGAGGGGACTGGGGTCCTCAGGTATACGATTGGACCTCAGCCTGCGTCATAATATACATGTTACCACCAACAATTTTAGCAACTTGATAACATTTTTTTGTAATAAAATCTATATTTTTTTGTAATTTAAGATAACAGTCTAACATTGTGCAAAACTCTTACCTGTCGCTGGGTAGCCATGTAGAACAAACGAACCCAAAGTCAATGAATAGCCAAATTTTGCAATAAAATATGGTACCCGAACTGTTGTCGCTAACAGGAAAATTTTGAATAACTAAAGCATGAAGTACTTCTCTGTTTTAGAGAAAGTGAACGTTACAGGGCAAAAGAACTAAAAATAAATACCCTCCCCTTTGAGTATGTTATACTACCCACCTTCTGACCTCTTGACTGTTGACGTGACGTAACAACAACAACCCATCAAACAACCATAATGACCATAGCAGAATTGACCACGTTTTGTTTTTCCATTAAACAGGAAACCGCAGCCATCAGAGGTAATGTAAGTATGATCACGTAGGTATACTTCTCAGCCAATCAAAACGCAGAGATCGGATGCAAAAACTCTTAGAATCAAAGAACTTTTGATCACGTTTGTTTCTGCATCATTATGCAATAGAGAAATAAAGAAAGACACGCTACACGAACAGAGGTAATGCTTGGTCTGCCATAAACAGTGCAACAGTGAAGAAAAAATTGATGGTGTTTAAAGCCTCATTGTTTTCGTGGTTAATTAGGCTGACAAAAAGCCATTCAAAAGCTCTTCATGTTGTGTAAAATGTACAAAAACAAGATTGTAGCATATAATTTGTTTTTCACTTCAGATTCTAGCTCTGTTGATTATAGTACGGACCGAAGTAACCTCTCATAGAGGTCTGCAAATGTAAGAATGAGATTCTGCTCCCGATTCGATTAAAAGCAAACATGTTTTCTGATTTAAACGAAACAAAAATGCTTTCATTTTCGCTCATTCTCTGAGGCACTAGAGAGCGTTTCAAGAGCTTTCGAAACTGTCAACAAAAATAAAATTTTGCCCGAAATTTTATAGAAGAGCGCTGTCACCTTGATAAGAAATGTAACGCAAATTTTTGCGAAAATTCAAAATAATGGGGTGAATCTTTTCCATTATAGCCGCACAGCTGAGATGGGCGTCATTGTATACCCCCGCCCCAATTACATATACTGCCAATTAATGGTATTAATTTCATTCCATGGAGTTATATACTGGGAAATAAGAAAGAACTGAAAAATGAGTGCATCTCATAAGAGTTTGGTTACAATGAAAACATCATTTCAAGTGCGCTCAAAAGATTTGACAGCTTATATCGTTTTGTTCCAATTGAAGAAATCGATTTGGACAGATTAATCCAGTGCATATCTATTGCTCTAATACATTGGTCCAGTAAAATTTACCGCAAAAAAGTATTAAGTTAATCATAATTCTGAAGCACTGAATGAAAGATAGTTTGGGTGCGAAATTGCTCAAATTCAGGAAAAGATGGAAAAACTGTTGCTCAGTTGTATCACTTCTATTGCCTTAGTCTAAGGCTCCGTTGAATGAAGACAACCTAGCTTTTTTATCATTAAAACTTCATCTTTTGCGAGGGAATTAAGTGTATGGGAAAAAGAAGAATATTCAAATCTGAAAATTTG
>NW_027449469.1:17500-19462 GCF_964194025.1 Convolutriloba macropyga | reverse complement strand
TAGTCATTTGTCAATTCAAATTAAATTCCAACATTTACAGTAGAAAACACGCGGGAATTAGTTGTTCAACTTGGATAATAATACAATGCGACTTAAGTTGACAAAATAATTAAATTTTAATTTTGTCAACTTGAGAGATCGTTTTGCAACCCAATAAATAATTGGTAGATCTCGATGATTAGCTTTTTCATGGTTGATTTTTTAAAAATGTTCGAAAAATTTTTATCCTTTTCGACTTTGATGGAAATTTCAATCTGATATGTTAGCATTTTTCTGAAAATAATTTGGCTGCCTTTCACTTTTATACTTTTTTTGTATTTAAAAAAAGTCGCTTCAGACTTTTTCAGATTCTATTTAGTTCAAACATCTGTTAAATTCATATATTTCAACCTTTTGTTGTTTTTTTGCTACAATATTTGCAGAATTGTCATTTTGTGACAACGTATATTCTATGAACTTATGTATGAATATATGATTCAAGTCAAGTTTTTAACTTGTAAGAACCCAGTGAGTCAAGTAGTTAACTTTCAAAAGCCTTGTATTTCGAATGGTTAACTTGTAAAAAGAAATAAGTGGAATGGTTATCTTGTAAGAACTTATGGGTCGAATTTTTAACTTGCAGGAACTTTTGTGATTTTTTGGAGCTAAAACTTGCAAGGCAATCAATCGCCTTGTCAGAACTTGCACGCATCTTGTAGGTTCTTACAAGTTAACAATTCGACCCGAATAGCGTGACGTGTTCCATTGAAGCTTTGATAAATTTAAAAGTTTATGCTTCATGTGTTAACAGAAAGGCGGAAACGTTTTGTTTCAAGAAAACAACTCAACAAATCTCTTAATCGAGAATGCTTCATTTTGCAATTATCTCATTCTAACAACAAGGGTCGAGGGGTCACCACCTTTCAACGCAAAACTATGCAAGATAAGCGGTGAATTCGGTGAAAAAACTCTATCGCCTGGTAGCGGTGAAGTTACATAATTTCGACGCTGAATTTAGCGGTGAAATTACATAAATTCACCACTTCGAGAAAAAAGTGTCCAAATAATATAGATAAGCGGTGAATGCGGCGAACTTAGTGGTCAACTTACATAAACTCACCGTTTAAAAAAAGTGTTTGTGTGATTACAGCAGTGAATGTTGTGAAATTACATAAATTCACTGCTTAAATTAGTGGTCAACTTACATAAATTCACCGCTAAGAAAACTCTTCGAATTGTCTCTTGTTCAACGAAGTTAAGATACATTTATTAAAAGACGCACTGAAAATTTGCCAGCGAATCGTCATACATCTTTTTGAAGCTTTTTTAAGCGGTGAACTTATGTAACTTCATCATTAGAGTAAGTAGTGAACTTACAAAAAATCATCACATTTCACCGCTAAAAATTGTAATTTCACCGCTAATCTTACAAAATTTCAACGCGTATGTTTTATAAAAAAGTAGAGTGATTTCGATTTAAATTCAAAAACAGATTTTAAGTGGCGCAGGGGAGAAAGAAGTGGCTGACATGCAGGAGGTGAGAGGTTCGTGTCCGTTCAAGGTTCGTGTTGTAGTCAGCCGTGAAATATGGTGAAATTTTTTCTAAGATCACAACTTACTCTGGCGGTGAATTTACATAAATTAACTACATTTTGCCGCAAAATTATGTACGAAATTTGCGGTGAAAAAACTAACTTTTCACTGCTTATCTTACATATTTTTCTAATTTTTTTCTCGACCCGGGAAATCCAGCAACCTGGGCAAATAATTGGAATTTGGCAAAAGTTCCAAAATACTAAAAGTTGTAATGAAAAAGCACATAGATGATTTCCCAAATTAACAAACGACTATCTTAATAAAATTGGTGATCAAATGGCTGCCTTCTAATAATTATTATTATAAGTTTATAAAATTTAAAAAGAAGTTTTTAAGAACAGCAACTATTGCTTCAACTGCTCCAGCTATTTTTATCTCTTGGATCAC
>NW_027449469.1:5000-12500 GCF_964194025.1 Convolutriloba macropyga | reverse complement strand
CCTTGAACTTTTGATATTGAATGGGGTAGTCAGTTCAAAATATTGGATAACTGGTTACCATTAATCCCCACAAACATAATTTTGAGACAAAAAAACACATCGATTTTGAAAATTTTTGCTCGAAATGTCGAAAAATCGAAAAAATTGATATAGAATGTTTGTATATCAAAAAATTGCCTCTGATATAGAGAAAATAGAGAAAACATTATGCTAAATTGTTCAATTTTGAACATTTTTGGTCAATTTTGATGCAATTCTAAAAACTTTAGAAAATCAATACCGAATATTGATAAACCGTATTTTCAAGCTTAAAACCGTCCAGTTTACTGAATTACCGTTCCGTAATCAAGAATTTGCGAAAAAATTGACCAAACCTTGAAAAAGTTGGACAAAAGCATAAAATTTTGACAAATTTGTCAAAATTATGATTTTTCAACTAGAAGGCTCGTCGATTTGAGTGAAACTCAATACAGAGAGAAATGTGAAAAATTCACAACCTCTGGCTCAAAAAAATTGTCATCGTATTCTTTTCGTATCTCGTTTTCGTACCGTACCGTCCGCTTCTTTTTCGTTCCTTAACTTCGACATTCACAATTTCCGTTTATTTTTGATCAACATCGCTCTCCCAAAATTGCATTTTTCGTTTTCGTATCCGCTCATTCCGTTTTTGTTGCGTTCATAGTTGTGTTTCTCCGCCTAATTATTTCTTCGATGTAGTATGTTGTCATATACGATGAAGTATGTTGTGTTTTCGTTGCAGTATGTTGATTAAGCTGGTATGCTGGTTAGTTGCTTTAGTCTTGTTGCTTTCTAGGGTGTGACTTAAGTTTGTTCTAGAGTTACGGCTATTTGGTTCCTGGACTTTTCCAACTTACTAATTTAATAGCACCCCTGTTGTAGTATATTGATTTTTGCTGCTGTATGTTCGCGTGTAACTCTATGATTGTTAGTTGGTTTGGGTTTCAGCCTTCTAGGGTGTGACTTAAGTTTATTCTAGAGTTACGGCTAGATTGTTTCTTAACTTTTCCAGCTTTCATAGACTACAAAAGCGCTGCATTTTACTTAACTTTTGCTGTAGTTGATTTAATATTGTTGTTATGCTGATCAATTGTTTAGGTTTGAATTTTGCTAGGGTGTGACTTAAGTTTATTCTGGAGTCACGGCTAGTGAATTTCTTGCCCTTTTCATCCATATAGTATAATACTGCTTTGCCGTAAATTTAGTTTGTTATTTTCATATATTAAGCCCCATAATGACTTGTGCTAGTTTGCCTCTTGCAGTAGCATCTCTCCTACTTCCTAGGGTGTGACTTAAGTTTATTCTGGAGTTACGGCTAGTTTGTTTGGTTGAGTTTGTTGCTGTAGTCTGCTAGCATAGTACTTCCCCACCTCCCAGCTCGTTGCTTAATCGTCTCCCGACCGTTCCTTTCCGTATTTCCGTTTCGTTGCGCGCTACTCGCTCAACGCCTCCGTTCTGTCCGTCTCGTTTCCCGTTTCTTCGTGCGTCGCTCGTTCAGCGTTTCCGTCCCGTCCGTTGCGTTACCCGTTTACTACCCGCGTTTTCTCCAGTTCAGTTCCGTTCCCTGTTGCTTTGCACGCCGTTCGCCCGTCCTTCCCGCCCCGTCCGCTTCGTTTCCCGTTTCGTCGTGCTTCTTCCACCCAGGCATCTTTCCCCGGTTGCCCGAGTTCCTGTTTAGTCTCACGTTGCTTTCAAGCAAGTTAGACGCCCTCTCCAATTTTTTACTCACTTTCACCGAGTAATTCATTACTCGGTAACTTGTTTTCTGCTCTTCGACGTCTTGATTATCAAGTCGTCGTCATTTGGGTTCGGTATAACCCTCATTCCACGTGTTTGGTTGAAAGTTACTCTACATTGATAAATTAGTCAATTCAATATCATGGCCGAACAGCAAGAAAAACTGAAAAAGCTCTTTAATGCAAGATCTAATCTGGAATCTGAGTTATGTAACATCCATTAGGACATCACAGATGCCATAGATCGTCAAGACAGGAGGGTTAAAGTTGAACGCTTGGTTTCTAAGTTGAAGGGTGTCTTCAGTAAACTGGTGCAGAAGAATGAAGAACCATTTGACTTGGCCAGTAAAGCGGAGAACCCAGAGTCAATTTACCCTGTCCTTGAGCAATGGTTGGATGATGTAACTAAGAACAATGATAAATTCTTGCTTGCGGCTAGAAGCTATATTGACTCAGTTGCTCACCGAGACACCGTATGTGAGGGCGTTAACCCTCAAGGGCAGTCTAAGAGAAGTTCACGTCGAACAGCATCATCAATGTCTAGCCAGCGTAAACATGACTTTCTAACGGCAAAACTAAAACGCGAAGAGGCCGAGAAACAAGAACAAGCTGCCATGCGCCTCGCTAAACAAAAACACGACATTGTCATGAGAAAAAAGGAACTTGAAATACAAATGGAGCAGATGGCACTTCAAGAATTGGAGGAAGACCACCGCCAGCGTGTTGCCGCAGCTAAATTAGATGAAGCTGAATTAATGGATTATCATTCATTGTTTAGTCACCGCTCAAGTGAACTGAATTTGATAAAAGATAGGGGATCAGATAGAAGTTAGGGACTTGTTCAGGATTGGGTAAATTCTTTTCTCGGGAGTTAAACTTTTCTCGTCCTGGTTCAGCAACCGCCGACCCTCCTGTTAAAGATACCCCTAGTAATCCTCCAGAAAACACAAGTAATGTTGCCGATAACTTACATCATCTTGAAATGCTTTCTCAGTACACACGGCTAGGAGTTGCAATTTCTGTTGCCCAGCAGGAAGCTTTGTATCGGGAATATCTCCAGGCTCAACTGCAGCAATCACTCAGTGATCAAAGGGTCGAGCAGGCCCACAGTCCTTCAGGAAGTGGTAAGGTGAACCCAGTGAACCAAGTACCAGTCGACGTACAAAATGTCCCACTCCCACCACTTCAGCCACCTACGCAACCTCCCCGGCCACCGACACCCGTTATGGCACCAACTAACTCCATTTTTGTACATAATTTTTCAACAAACCCACAAGTAAATCAGTTCTTGGGTCCGAAAAGCTCCAGTGTGCCTGGTCAATTACAAATGTCGATGCCTCATGTTCCGCAACTACTGAATCCATCTCAAAGTAACATTTCACACCAAACACAAGTCCCTATTGCCCATTCCCCGCATAATATCCCTCCACTTCTAAACCCACTCGTGAACCCGCCTCCTGTATTCCCGCCTCAACAATTATATAATCCTCAGTCTCCCATGGTTCCGTCGCCCATTCCAGCGAGCGCAACAGCATACTTACCCTCGTCCAACATTCCACAACAAAACATTGTCCATTCACCTCAAACCCGCCTGGTACCGTGTCCTACAGCACAAAGACCTCCCCAGAACTGTAACCTTGATCTAAACTTGTGGAGTTTTCCTCAGAATGAACCCCCAAACGTAAACCAGGCGACAAATAATGCTACCATCTATAAAAATGTTCAACAGTAACTACCCCCAAGCACAGCAAACCCCGCTATCAGCCATCCCATCTTGCAAATGAGTGCACAACATAATCCATATAGCAACTACGCAGCAACTTTTAGCATCCCTGTTAACCCCTTTAGTACAACTACTAACATCGCACCACCCTTTGTCACGCCGGTTATAGATCCAACATACGGGCATACTGCTCCGATACCATTGTGCTGGGGTGGCCCACCGCATCCCACGCCTCCGGCGCCAGCATCCGAAAATGCAAGTTTGATTAAGGCATTCACTGACGCCTTATCTAGCAAGAGGAATGACCCACTACCCGAATGGTAGTTGTCCCAATACAATGGGGATCCCCTACAGTGGCACGAATGGTATGGTCAATTTAAAAGCGCAATTGACTCTCAGTCCTTAGCTGATGATGTAAAATTGAAATACCTTAAGACCCTCGTAACAGGTAAAGCTAAAACAGCTAGAGCTGAGTTCGCCTACTGCGGCGCAATGTTCAAAGACGCACTGAGGACCTTAGAACGTAAATTTGGCCAACCACAGGCGGTTGTAAGTGCACATTTGGACAAACCCAACAGCTTTCCACCACTGAAGATGCACAATAGCGATAACATCATTAACTACTCGGGGTGCACTTCAAGTCTTGTCGGGGTATTTAAATCGCTGTCATATGATTCGAATTTAAAGAGTGCTGCGCTTCTCAACACTGCCGTACAGAAGCTACCACCCAACATGAAGGAGTCATGGTCACTCTTCACGGTCAAAAAGCATTGGGTGAAACCTAACCTTCTCGATTTCAACGATTGGTTGAAAGAGAAGGCCGAAGCGCACAATTTAATGAAGAATACCGCAACTAAAGCAAGGACTGAGGATACCAACAACTCAGTAACAAGATCAAAAGTTGCTTCAAAGGCATTTGCTGCAAATACGCAACAGAAGAGTAACCTTAAGCCGCAACAGATATCTCCGTCAACATCAATCTCTAGTTGCATTGTATGCAAAGGCAGCCACCGGTTGTGGGAATGCCGTGTCTTTAAGGAAAAGACCCCCACGCAGAGAGCCAAGGTCGTGGCTGAGGCAAAGCTCTGTTTCTCTTGTTTGCGTGATAAACACATGTTTAGGCAATGCCCAAGTCCCCGTAAGTGTAGGAAAGATGGCTGCAACAGCTCCCATAACACCTTACTTCATGAAGCTGAAAGGGTTTTTCCAGCTAAAGCCTCAACAAACAACAACATCGATACTTCGAAGTCGAACGCAGGTACTGGTAGACAATCTACTGGTCAACAGCAACCAAGCAAAACAACCACTTTGTCTTCCGGGACGGATGTCAAAGGCCTCCTTCAGGTCACGGAATTGAAACTTACTAACTCTTCTGATACTAGTACTATGGCGTTGGTTTTATGCGATACCGCTTGCAGTAACTCTTGGGTGTCCGATAGTCTCGCAGCTAGACTCGGTTTGCAGGGTACCGCATTAAAACTGACCGTCAAGGGTATAAACACGGAAGAACTCATAGACACAAAGGTGGTTCAATTGACTGTGACACCTCACAAAGACCAAGACTTCGAAGCATTCACTGTACGTCCCTACGTGAGGGAAACATTAAACGTAGGTTCCGACATCATTGACGTGAAGTCTATGCAAGAAACGTACCCACATTTGGCAGTTCTAAATCCAGTAAGATATAGCTATGGAGAAATTGAGATGATACTTGGACAGGATGTCTACCATGCCATCCGCCCGTTAGAGTATTTTTCAGCCGATGAAAAGTGCTCACCATTCGCTGTCCGCTTGCCCATAGGTTGGGTTTTAAGTGGCCCACTCCCGTCAAGTTCAAGTTTAGTCTCCACGTGTTTCAAAGCCAATATTGAACAGGATTTTGAATTAGCTTGTCAGGTTAAATCTTGGTATGATATGGAATCGTACGGCCCGTTCAAGCAAGTTGACCCACGATCCGCAGCGGACGCTCGCGCTCAGGAAATACTTGAAACAACAACTTTCCATAACGGCCAAAGATACGATGTCGGTATGTTATGGGCTGAAGACAACATCCAGCTCCCGAATAACTACTTTTCATCACTGGTACAGCTCAAGTCTCTCGAAAAGCGGCTCTCGAGAGATACCTCATTGGAAGAAAATTATGCTAATACCATCCGTGCAGACTTGGGAAATGGTTACTTGATTAGAGTCACTGATGCTCACAAGGTCGAGCAGCGGTCGAATAAAGAGTGGTACCTACCACATCATCCCGTAATCAATCCGAACAAACCGGGGAAAGTGCGTAGGGTATTAAATGGTGCAGCAAAGTTCCACGGTACTTCTTTGAATAAATCTTTGCTCACTGGCCCCGACTTGCTCCAAAACCTAATCCACGTACTACTTAGGTTCCGTCAACATCAATTCGCCGTGTTCGCAGATATCGAGGGTATGTTCCTCCAAGTGGGTGTCCCTGACTGTGACCAGCCATCACTGCGTTTTTTTGTGGCGGGAGGACCCCACAACAAATGTTGTAGTGTATCAATACACGCGCCATATATTCGAGGCTATGGACTCGCCGCCCACATGCGCTAACTATGCACTGCAACGCACAGCCCGAGACAATGTTAATCAGTACCCAGAAGCAACCAAAGCCGTCCTAGGAAACTTCTACATGGACGATTACTTGGATTCGGTGGAGTCACCTGAGAGGGCTCTCAAGAGTTCGAAGGAGTTGGTGCATCTTCTCCATCTAGGTGGGTTCAAGCTTACTAAGTTTGTAAGCAATATACCAAATCTGGCTGATCGAATTGATGGGTCAACTCAGTCTAACAAACCAAAAGTAATTGCCTCATCTAAAGAAGATTCTTCGAACGTGCTTGAGTTGAAATGGGATCACAACAATAATACTCTAGTTGTGAGTCGGGGTAGCTCCAGTACAGTAACTAAGTCTTTAAGACAACGCTTGGTATTGAGCCTAGTGTCTAAGGTGTTTGATCCCATTGGCCTAGTGGCATCATTTACTGTTGGTGCCCGATTGCTACTAAAGGACATCGGGCGTGTCAGCGGGCAGCACTGGGATGAAGAATTACCAAAGGACCCTGTTGAAAGCTTCCTCGAATGGAGTTTAGAACTACCCAAGCTTGCCGAAATCACTATACCGAGAAGTTACTTTTCGGGAAACTTTAAACACCTGGAACTACACATGTTTGGCGATAGTTCCCAAGAGGTCTTCAGCGCTGTTGCATTTCTCCGAGCTCAAGTAAACACTTCTAGTGGGCCAAAAACAGAGCTTGCATTTGTCCTGGGTAAAGCTTGCGTAGCACCTATGAAGGTGATGACAATTCCAAAGCTAGAGCTGCAAGCTGCTTTACTGGCCGCTCGGTTGAAACAAGATATCTGTCAAGCCCTTTTTGTGCATGTCAACAAAGTTTATATGTGGACCGACAGCACTACTTTCTTGCAGTGGCTAAACTCCACAGGCAAGCAGCCAATATTTGTTGCAAACCGTGTATGCGAGATTTTAGAACACACTAGCGTTGACGAATGGAACCACGTTGTCTCAAGCGATAATCCAGCAGACGCCGGTACTCGTGGTATGTCCGCTGAGGTTTTGCAATCAAGTAGCTGGGTGAGGGGTCCAGATTTCTAAAGAACCAATGAATTCCCGTTCGAACCAAGCATCGAATTAATTAAAAACATCAAACTTGGTATAGTAACTAAGGAAACTGAGGAAACCAATACATCATTGGCCGCATCCGTAACCAAGTCAACTAAGGAACCGCCCCCGCAACTAATTCCCTTCGATAAGTACAGTTCTTATCAGAAGTTGCTACGGATAACAGCGTACGCACTCAGCTTGTTACGTTCTCACGAATGTTACCGTAATGCCGATGGTAGCATCATAGACCCCACGGAGCTTGACGAAGCCGAGCGTCATCTCCATTATCTTGTGCAAGGGGAGTCATTCAATGCAGAGAAAAAAATTCTCCTCGAAAACAAACCCGTTAAACGGAGTAGCCGCATTGCTCCGTTATCTCCCTTTAA
>NW_027449468.1:0-15199 GCF_964194025.1 Convolutriloba macropyga | reverse complement strand
GGCATGGCTACTAGTTACTACACAGTACTCTACACACTTAGAGTTACCCACGATTACACATTTCACATGCTGATGTTTCGGCTCGCGCGTACTAGAAACAGCATAATACTATGTGTACTGGTAGATAGCGCTCTGTGAGCATTTCCCATGAGCAGGTTTTGCCCTCCAAATCTCTGTTCTACTGTTACCAATACCGGCTAACAACTGTATCATACTAGGGAGAATTGACTCATGATTTAAAAACCAGATGTTCACATGTCGATGTTTCGGCTCTCGCCTACTAGAAACAACATAATACTAGTCTGTTAAAAATCTCAATCACGCCGCCTCTTCAGATACAGAAGTTTTACCTTTTATTGGTTAGAGAACAGCTTTCCAGCTGTCGACATGGTTACTAGTAACAACACCGTACTCAACACAAAAACTTTTCAACTTCACAACTTTCACATGCTGATGTTTCTGCTTTCGCATACTAGAAACAGCATAATACTTATTGTTTTGTCAAGTAATTTGTGTGTCTTTCCCATGTGAAGTTTCACCGGTCAACAATGTTTCCCTGACCAATTACGGCTACTAGTAGCTGTATAATACTAGGGAAAATGATTGAGGATTTAATATCAGATTTTCACATGTTGATGTTTCGGCTTTCGCCTACTAGAAACAACATAATACTAGTCTGCTAAGAAATCTCGCTCAAATTGCCTTTTCACATACAGAAGTTTCACCTTCTATTGGTTAGAGAACAGTTCTCAGCTGTCGACATGGTTACTAGTAACAACATCGTACTCAACACAAAAATTCTTCAACTTCACAACTTTCACATGCTGATGTTTCTGCTTTCGCGTACTAGAAACAGCATAATACTTATTGCTTTGTCAAGAAGTGTGTGTGTCTTTCCCATGCGAAAGTTTCACCGGTCAGCAATAATTGCCGTGTCCAATTAAGGTTACTCATAGCTGTATAATACTAGGGAAAATGATTGAGGATTTAATATCAGATTTTCACATGTTGATGTTTCGGCTTTCGCCTACTAGAAACAACATAATACTAGTCTGCTAATAAATCTCGCTCAAATTGCCTTTTCACATACAGAAGTTTCACCTCTTCTTGGTCACTGTACAGATGATGCTGTCTGTTCTTTATTTGGTTCTGCTTATTATAAGGAGGGGCATCACTCCTTCCTCCTTGGTTTGCATGCATTAAGCCTGCTTTGTGAAAAGCGTATCTTTCTAGCTTTTCTTCGCCTTACTCGAGTAGGACGATACAATCCAGACATTAGTCAGTCTTGGTGTAAAGTCACTGAGTATTATTCGGTTCTGCTTTATTCAGCAATATGCTGTATAATTGTTGTAATTTGCGAACATATTTGTTCTCAGTTCCGAACTACTAGCGACGACAGATTACCAGCGGTCATGAGCCATCAAGGTAGTTCTTTGGTGCATCAAGTAGAGAGGTGCCATCAAACAACACTTCCCTAATAATGCTACACACATAGAATTTGCTACAGTGCAGCTTTTTACTTTGCAAAATTTGCGCACAAATTTTGCATAGAATAAATGTTTTATCAAGATTTTTAGATCCCCTCCCTTGAGAGAACGTTACTCCTTTAAGTGAACACCCCGCGGCGTCCTGTTGTTATTGCTTATAACCATTTCGCAAGCCGGAGGCATAATGCACTACGCAAGCCGCTACTTTGGCACAGAGGCACCTAGTTTTACACCCGGGACTTCAGGTGGCCCAGTTTTACACCCAGTACAGCGGTGCCAGTTGGTAACCCGGTGGATCCTCGGAGACCAGACATGATCATAGATCAAACCCGATGTATGCTACTCCTGAACGTATAGTATCTCCACTGTGCAATGAAATTATCGTTCGTTTCGGGCCTTCCTATACGTTCAGCAGACAATCGCTAGGAATTCACCTCGTGACCCGTGGTGACCACACTGGATTTCAAGTTTATTGATTTGGACAGACCTGTCATTTATTTTGCTTTTCAGCTTCAGTTCTGCTCGATCTAGCTTGCCTAAGGCTTGATCTCGCTTTGCTCACCCCTGTAGGAGCCTCTACTAGTACCACTCGGAGTAATGGGGAATCCACCAGACCTAATCGATGAATGCCATCAAACAACAAACATCATACCCGGCTTCATCAGGCATATTTTATTACTTCCGAGAGGTACTTTAGTATCAGATCTTTCTCCATGCCTCTTATGAGGACCCGTCAGACCTTTCGGTTTATCGTTTAGCTTCAGTCCTGCTCGATCTAGCTTTCCCAAGGCTCGATCTAGCTCTATTCGCCCCACTAGAGGGCTCTCTAAGACCCCTCGGTCTTAGTGTTAGCTCCGGTACTGCTCGGTCGTGCTTGCTGAAGGCCCGACCCAGCTTTAGTTAGATTCTCGTACTTTCTCTTGGCCTCTCTAGGAGGACCAGACAGACCTCTCGGTCTATCGTTTAGCTTCAGTCCTGCTCGATCTAGCTTGCCCAAGGCTTGATCAAGCTCTATTCGCCCCGCTAGAGGGCTCTCTAAGACCCCTCGGTCTTAGTGTTATCTTCTGTAATGCCTAACCAAGCTTACTACAGGCCTTGGTCAGGTCTTTATCGGTCACCGATTAGTAACAGACCAATCATAGGGCCTTCCACCCTATCCGGGTTGAGGTCTTTAGTCCAGCCATATTTTGACAAGACACCTCTCCCTAATAATGCCCCACACATAGAATTACTGTCCATGCAGTATTTAACTTGTGTTTTTTTCTAAAATTTGATTTTCACTTTTTGGAGGTTCATTTGCTCCTCTGACACTCTTTCAGCTTCAATCTTACTCGATCTAGCTTTCCCAAGGCTCGATCTAGCTCTATTCGCCCCACTAGAGGGCTCTCTAAGACACTTCGGTCTTAGTGTTAGCTCCGGTCTTGCTCAATCGTGCTTGCTGAAGGCGCGATCAAGCTTTAGTTAGCTTCTCGTACTTCCTCTTGGCCTCTCTAGGAGGACCAGACAGACCTCTCGGTCTATCGTTTAGCTTCAGTCCTGCTCGATCTAGCTTTCCCAAGGCTCGATCTAGCTCTATTCGCCCTGCTAGAGGGCTCTCTAAGACCCCTCGGTCTTAGTGTTAGCTCCGGTACAGCTCGGTCGTGCTTGCTGAAGGCCCGATCAAGCTTTAGTTAGATTCTCGTACTTTCTCTTGGCCTCTATAGGAGGACCAGACAGACCTCTCGGTCTATCGTTTAGCTTCAGTCCTGCTTGATCTAGCTTTCCCAAGGCTCGATCTAGCTCTATTCGCCCTGCTAGAGGGCTCTCTAAGACCCCTCGGTCTTAGTGTTAGCTCCGGTACAGCTCGGTCGTGCTTGCTGAAGGCCCGATCAAGCTTTAGTTAGCTTCTCGTACTTTCTCTTGGCCTCTCTAGGAGGACCAGACAGACCTCTCGGTCTATCGTTTAGCTTCAGTCCTGCTCGATCTAGCTTTCCCAAGGCTCGATCTAGATCTATTCGCCCTGCTAGAGGGCTCTCTAAGACCCCTCGGTCTTAGTGTTAGCTCCGGTACAGCTCGGTCGTGCTTGCTGAAGGCCTGATCAAGCTTTAGTTAGCTTCTCGTACTTTCTCTTGGCCTCTCTAGGAGGACCAGACAGACCTTTCGGTCTCTTGCTTAGCTTCAGTCCTGCTCGATCTAGCTTTCCCAAGGCTCGATCTAGCTCTATTCGCCCCGCTAGAGGGCTCTCTAAGACCCCTCGGTCTTAGTGTTAACTCCTGTAATGCCTAACCAAGCTTACTACAGGCCTTGGTCAGGTCTTTATCGGTCACCGATTAGTAACAGACCGATCATGGGGCCTTCCACCCTATCCGGGTTGAGGTCTTTAGTCCAGCCATATTTTGACAAGACACCTCCCCCTAATAATGCCCCACACATAGAAATACTGTCCATGCAGTATTTAACTTGTGTTTTTTCTAAAATTTGATTTTCACTTTTTGGAGGTTCATTTGCTCCTCTGACACTCTTTCAGCTTCAATCTTACTCGATCTAGCTTTCCCAAGGCTCGATCTAGCTCTATTCGCCCCACCAGAGGGCTCTCTAAGACACTTCGGTCTTAGTGTTAGCTCCGGTCTTGCTCAATCGTGCTTGCTGAAGGCGCGATCAAGCTTTAGTTAGCTTCTCGTACTTTCTCTTGGCCTCTCTAGGAGGACCAGACAGACCTCTCGGTCTATCGTTTAGCTTCAGTCCTGCTCGATCTAGCTTTCCCAAGGCTCGATCTAGCTCTATTCGCCCCGCTAGAGGGCTCTCTAAGACCCCTCGGTCTTAGTGTTAGCTCCGGTACAGCTCGGTCGTGCTTGCTGAAGGCCCGATCAAGCTTTAGTTGGCTTCTCGTACTTTCTCTTGGCCTCTCTAGGAGGACCAGACAGACCTCTCGGTCTCTTGCTTAGCTTCAGTCCTGCTCGATCTAGCTTGCCCAAGGCTTGATCAAGCTCTATTCGCCCCGCTAGAGGGCTCTCTAAGACCCCTCGGTCTTAGTGTTAGCTCCGGTACAGCTCGGTCGTGCTTGCTGAAGGCCCGATCAAGCTTTAGTTAGCTTCTCGTTTTTTCTCTTGGCCTCTCTAGGAGGACCAGACAGACCTCTCGGTCTATCGTTTAGCTTCAGTCCTGCTCGATCTAGCTTTCCCAAGGCTCGATCTAGCTCTATTCGCCCCGCTAGAGGGCTCTCTAAGACCCCTCGGTCTTAGTGTTAGCTCCGGTACAGCTCGGTCGTGCTTGCTGAAGGCCCGATCAAGCTTTAGTTGGCTTCTCGTACTTTCTCTTGGCCTCTCTAGGAGGACCAGACAGACCTCTCGGTCTATCCTTTAGCTTCAGTCCTGCTCGATCTAGCTTTCCCAAGGCTCGATCTAGCTCTATTCGCCCCGCTAGAGGGCTCTCTAAGACCCCTCGGTCTTAGTGTTATCTCCTGTAATGCCTAACCAAGCTTACTACAGGCCTTGGTCAGGTCTTTATCGGTCACCGATTAGTAACAGACCGATCATAGGGCCTTCCACCCTATCTGGGTTGAGGTCTTTAGTCCAGCCATATTTTGACAAGACACCTCCCCCTAATAATGCCCCACACATAGAATTACTGTTTATGCAGCTTTTCACTTGTGAAATTTTTAATTTTCGCAATTATTATAGAATAAGTGTTTGCGCAGCTTTTCATAGGTCGAGCTCTAGCTAGCTAGCTCAAGCTAGCTAGCTAGCTCAAGCTCAAGCTATCTAGCTCAAGCTCAAGCCAGCTAGCTCAAGCTCAAGCTAGCTAGCTAGCTCAAGCTCAAGCTAGCTAGCTAGCTCAAGCTCAAGCTAGCTAGCTCAAGCTCAAGCTAGCTAGCTCAAGCTCAAGCTAGCTAGCTAGCTCAAGCTCAAGCTCAAGCTAGCTAGCTCAAGCTCAAGCTCAAGCTAGCTAGCTAGCTCAAGCTCAAGCTAGCTAGCTAGCTCAAGCTCAAGCTAGCTAGCTAGCTCAAGCTCAAGCTAGCTAGCTCAAGCTCAAGCTCAAGCTCAAGCTAGCTAGCTAGCTCAAGCTAGCTAGCTAGCTCAAGCTCAAGCTAGCTAGCTAGCTCAAGTTCAAGCTAGCTAGCTAGCTCAAGCTCAAGCTAGCTAGCTAGCTCAAGCTCAAGCTAGCTAGCTCAAGCTCAAGCTAGCTAGCTCAAGCTCAAGCTAGCTAGCTAGCTCAAGCTCAAGCTCAAGCTAGCTAGCTCAAGCTCAAGCTCAAGCTAGCTAGCTAGCTCAAGCTCAAGCTAGCTAGCTAGCTCAAGCTCAAGCTCAAGCTAGCTAGCTAGCTCAAGTTCAAGCTAGCTAGCTAGCTCAAGCTCAAGCTAGCTAGCTCAAGCTCAAGCTAGCTAGCTCAAGCTCAAGCCAGCTAGCTCAAGCTCAAGCTCAAGCTAGCTAGCTAGCTCAAGCACAAGCTAGCTAGCTAGCTCAATCTCAAGCTAGCTAGCTCAAGCTCAAGCTAGCTAGCTCAAGCTCAAGCTAGCTAGCTAGCTCAAGCTCAAGCTCAAGCTAGCTAGCTCAAGCTCAAGCTCAAGCTAGCTAGCTAGCTCAAGCTCAAGCTAGCTAGCTAGCTCAAGCTCAAGCTCAAGCTAGCTAGCTCAAGCTCAAGCTCAAGCTAGCTAGCTAGCTCAAGCTCAAGCTGGCTAGCTAGCTCAAGCTCAAGCTAGCTAGCTAGCTCAAGCTCAAGCTAGCTAGCTCAAGCTCAAGCTCAAGCTCAAGCTAGCTAGCTAGCTCAAGCTAGCTAGCTAGCTCAAGCTCAAGCTAGCTAGCTAGCTCAAGTTCAAGCTAGCTAGCTAGCTCAAGCTCAAGCTAGCTAGCTAGCTCAAGCTCAAGCTAGCTAGCTCAAGCTCAAGCTAGCTAGCTCAAGCTCAAGCTAGCTAGCTAGCTCAAGCTCAAGCTCAAGCTAGCTAGCTCAAGCTCAAGCTCAAGCTAGCTAGCTAGCTCAAGCTCAAGCTAGCTAGCTAGCTCAAGCTCAAGCTAGCTAGCTAGCTCAAGTTCAAGCTAGCTAGCTAGCTCAAGCTCAAGCTAGCTAGCTCAAGCTCAAGCTAGCTAGCTCAAACTCAAGCTAGCTAGCTAGCTCAAGTTCAAGCTAGCTAGCTAGCTCAAGCTCAAGCTAGCTAGCTAGCTCAAGCTCAAGCTAGCTAGCTCAAGCTCAAGCTAGCTAGCTCAAGCTCCAGCTAGCTAGCTAGCTCAAGCTCAAGCTCAAGCTAGCTAGCTCAAGCTCAAGCTCAAGCTAGCTAGCTAGCTCAAGCTCAAGCTAGCTAGCTAGCTCAAGCTCAAGCTAGCTAGCTAGCTCAAGTTCAAGCTAGCTAGCTAGCTCAAGCTCAAGCTAGCTAGCTCAAGCTCAAGCTAGCTAGCTCAAGCTCAAGCCAGCTAGCTCAAGCTCAAGCTCAAGCTAGCTAGCTAGCTCAAGCACAAGCTTGCTAGCTAGCTCAAGCTCAAGCTAGCTAGCTCAAGCTCAAGCTAGCTAGCTCAAGCTCAAGCTAGCTAGCTCAAGCTCAAGCTCAAGCTAGCTAGCTAGCTCAAGCACAAGCTTGCTAGCTAGCTCAAGCTCAAGCTAGCTAGCTCAAGCTCAAGCTAGCTAGCTCAAGCTCAAGCTAGCTAGCTAGCTCAAGCTCAAGCTCAAGCTAGCTAGCTCAAGCTCAAGCTCAAGCTAGCTAGCTGGCTCAAGCTCAAGCTAGCTAGCTAGCTCAAGCTCAAGCTAGCTAGCTAGCTCAAGCTCAAGCTAGCTAGCTCAAGCTCAAGCTCAAGCTAGCTAGCTAGCTCAAGCTAGCTAGCTAGCTCAAGCTCAAGCTAGCTAGCTAGCTCAAGTTCAAGCTAGCTAGCTAGCTCAAGCTCAAGCTAGCTAGCTAGCTCAAGCTCAAGCTAGCTAGCTCAAGCTCAAGCTAGCTAGCTCAAGCTCAAGCTAGCTAGCTAGCTCAAGCTCAAGCTCAAGCTAGCTAGCTCAAGCTCAAGCTCAAGCTAGCTAGCTAGCTCAAGCTCAAGCTAGCTAGCTAGCTCAAGCTCAAGCTAGCTAGCTAGCTCAAGTTCAAGCTAGCTAGCTAGCTCAAGCTCAAGCTAGCTAGCTCAAGCTCAAGCTAGCTAGCTCAAGCTCAAGCCAGCTAGCTCAAGCTCAAGCTCAAGCTAGCTAGCTAGCTCAAGCACAAGCTAGCTAGCTAGCTCAAGCTCAAGCTAGCTAGCTCAAGCTCAAGCTAGCTAGCTCAAGCTCAAGCTAGCTAGCTAGCTCAAGCTCAAGCTCAAGCTAGCTAGCTCAAGCTCAAGCTCAAGCTAGCTAGCTAGCTCAAGCTCAAGCTAGCTAGCTAGCTCAAGCTCAAGCTAGCTAGCTCAAGCTCAAGCTCAAGCTAGCTAGCTAGCTCAAGCTCAAGCTAGCTAGCTAGCTCAAGCTCAAGCTAGCTAGCTAGCTCAAGCTCAAGCTAGCTAGCTCAAGCTCAAGCTCAAGCTCAAGCTAGCTAGCTAGCTCAAGCTAGCTAGCTAGCTCAAGCTCAAGCTAGCTAGCTAGCTCAAGTTCAAGCTAGCTAGCTAGCTCAAGCTCAAGCTAGCTAGCTAGCTCAAGCTCAAGCTAGCTAGCTCAAGCTCAAGCTAGCTAGCTCAAGCTCAAGCTAGCTAGCTAGCTCAAGCTCAAGCTCAAGCTAGCTAGCTCAAGCTCAAGCTCAAGCTAGCTAGCTAGCTCAAGCTCAAGCTAGCTAGCTAGCTCAAGCTCAAGCTAGCTAGCTAGCTCAAGTTCAAGCTAGCTAGCTAGCTCAAGCTCAAGCTAGCTAGCTCAAGCTCAAGCTAGCTAGCTCAAACTCAAGCTAGCTAGCTAGCTCAAGTTCAAGCTAGCTAGCTAGCTCAAGCTCAAGCTAGCTAGCTAGCTCAAGCTCAAGCTAGCTAGCTCAAGCTCAAGCTAGCTAGCTCAAGCTCAAGCTAGCTAGCTAGCTCAAGCTCAAGCTCAAGCTAGCTAGCTCAAGCTCAAGCTCAAGCTAGCTAGCTAGCTCAAGCTCAAGCTAGCTAGCTAGCTCAAGCTCAAGCTAGCTAGCTAGCTCAAGTTCAAGCTAGCTAGCTAGCTCAAGCTCAAGCTAGCTAGCTCAAGCTCAAGCTAGCTAGCTCAAGCTCAAGCCAGCTAGCTCAAGCTCAAGCTCAAGCTAGCTAGCTAGCTCAAGCACAAGCTTGCTAGCTAGCTCAAGCTCAAGCTAGCTAGCTCAAGCTCAAGCTAGCTAGCTCAAGCTCAAGCTAGCTAGCTCAAGCTCAAGCCAAGCTAGCTAGCTAGCTCAAGCACAAGCTTGCTAGCTAGCTCAAGCTCAAGCTAGCTAGCTCAAGCTCAAGCTAGCTAGCTCAAGCTCAAGCTAGCTAGCTAGCTCAAGCTCAAGCTCAAGCTAGCTAGCTCAAGCTCAAGCTCAAGCTAGCTAGCTAGCTCAAGCTCAAGCTAGCTAGCTAGCTCAAGCTCAAGCTAGCTAGCTAGCTCAAGCTCAAGCTAGCTAGCTCAAGCTCAAGCTCAAGCTAGCTAGCTAGCTCAAGCTAGCTAGCTAGCTCAAGCTCAAGCTAGCTAGCTAGCTCAAGTTCAAGCTAGCTAGCTAGCTCAAGCTCAAGCTAGCTAGCTAGCTCAAGCTCAAGCTATCTAGCTCAAGCTCAAGCTAGCTAGCTCAAGCTCAAGCTAGCTAGCTAGCTCAAGCTCAAGCTCAAGCTAGCTAGCTCAAGCTCAAGCTCAAGCTAGCTAGCTAGCTCAAGCTCAAGCTAGCTAGCTAGCTCAAGCTCAAGCTAGCTAGCTAGCTCAAGTTCAAGCTAGCTAGCTAGCTCAAGCTCAAGCTAGCTAGCTCAAGCTCAAGCTAGCTAGCTCAAGCTCAAGCCAGCTAGCTCAAGCTCAAGCTCAAGCTAGCTAGCTAGCTCAAGCTCAAGCTCAAGCTCAAGCTAGCTAGCTAGCTCAAGTTCAAGCTAGCTAGCTAGCTCAAGCTCAAGCTAGCTAGCTCAAGCTCAAGCTAGCTAGCTCAAGCTCAAGCCAGCTAGCTCAAGCTCAAGCTCAAGCTAGCTAGCTAGCTCAAGCTCAAGCTAGCTAGCTCAAGCTCAAGCTAGCTAGCTAGCTAGCTCAAGCTCAAGCTCAAGCTAGCTAGCTCAAGCTCAAGCTCAAGCTAGCTAGCTCAAGCTCAAGCTCAAGCTAGCTAGCTCAAGCTCAAGCTCAAGCTAGCTAGCTCAAGCCCAAGCTCAAGCTAGCTAGCTAGCTCAAGCTCAAGCTAGCTAGCTCAAGCTCAAGCTCAAGCTCAAGCTAGCTAGCTAGCTAGCTCAAGCTCAAGCTCAAGCTAGCTAGCTAGCTCAAGCTCAAGCTAGCTAGCTCAAGCTCAAGCTAGCTAGCTAGCTCAAGTTCAAGCTAGCTAGCTAGCTCAAGCTCAAGCTAGCTAGCTAGCTCAAGCTCAAGCTAGCTAGCTCAAGCTCAAGCTAGCTAGCTCAAGCTCAAGCTAGCTAGCTAGCTCAAGCTCAAGCTCAAGCTAGCTAGCTCAAGCTCAAGCTCAAGCTAGCTAGCTAGCTCAAGCTCAAGCTAGCTAGCTAGCTCAAGCTCAAGCTAGCTAGCTAGCTCAAGTTCAAGCTAGCTAGCTAGCTCAAGCTCAAGCTAGCTAGCTCAAGCTCAAGCTAGCTAGCTCAAACTCAAGCTAGCTAGCTAGCTCAAGTTCAAGCTAGCTAGCTAGCTCAAGCTCAAGCTAGCTAGCTAGCTCAAGCTCAAGCTAGCTAGCTCAAGCTCAAGCTAGCTAGCTCAAGCTCAAGCTAGCTAGCTAGCTCAAGCTCAAGCTCAAGCTAGCTAGCTCAAGCTCAAGCTCAAGCTAGCTAGCTAGCTCAAGCTCAAGCTAGCTAGCTAGCTCAAGCTCAAGCTAGCTAGCTAGCTCAAGTTCAAGCTAGCTAGCTAGGTCAAGCTCAAGCTAGCTAGCTCAAGCTCAAGCTAGCTAGCTCAAGCTCAAGCCAGCTAGCTCAAGCTCAAGCTCAAGCTAGCTAGCTAGCTCAAGCACAAGCTTGCTAGCTAGCTCAAGCTCAAGCTAGCTAGCTCAAGCTCAAGCTAGCTAGCTCAAGCTCAAGCTAGCTAGCTCAAGCTCAAGCTCAAGCTAGCTAGCTAGCTCAAGCACAAGCTTGCTAGCTAGCTCAAGCTCAAGCTAGCTAGCTCAAGCTCAAGCTAGCTAGCTCAAGCTCAAGCTAGCTAGCTAGCTCAAGCTCAAGCTCAAGCTAGCTAGCTCAAGCTCAAGCTCAAGCTAGCTAGCTAGCTCAAGCTCAAGCTAGCTAGCTAGCTCAAGCTCAAGCTAGCTAGCTAGCTCAAGCTCAAGCTAGCTAGCTCAAGCTCAAGCTCAAGCTAGCTAGCTAGCTCAAGCTAGCTAGCTAGCTCAAGCTCAAGCTAGCTAGCTAGCTCAAGTTCAAGCTAGCTAGCTAGCTCAAGCTCAAGCTAGCTAGCTAGCTCAAGCTCAAGCTAGCTAGCTCAAGCTCAAGCTAGCTAGCTCAAGCTCAAGCTAGCTAGCTAGCTCAAGCTCAAGCTCAAGCTAGCTAGCTCAAGCTCAAGCTCAAGCTAGCTAGCTAGCTCAAGCTCAAGCTAGCTAGCTAGCTCAAGCTCAAGCTAGCTAGCTAGCTCAAGTTCAAGCTAGCTAGCTAGCTCAAGCTCAAGCTAGCTAGCTCAAGCTCAAGCTAGCTAGCTCAAGCTCAAGCCAGCTAGCTCAAGCTCAAGCTCAAGCTAGCTAGCTAGCTCAAGCTCAAGCTCAAGCTAGCTAGCTAGCTCAAGTTCAAGCTAGCTAGCTAGCTCAAGCTCAAGCTAGCTAGCTCAAGCTCAAGCTAGCTAGCTCAAGCTCAAGCCAGCTAGCTCAAGCTCAATCTCAAGCTAGCTAGCTAGCTCAAGCTCAAGCTAGCTAGCTCAAGCTCAAGCTAGCTAGCTAGCTAGCTCAAGCTCAAGCTCAAGCTAGCTAGCTCAAGCTCAAGCTCAAGCTAGCTAGCTCAAGCTCAAGCTCAAGCTAGCTAGCTCAAGCTCAAGCTCAAGCTAGCTAGCTCAAGCTCAAGCTCAAGCTAGCTAGCTAGCTCAAGCTCAAGCTAGCTAGCTCAAGCTCAAGCTCAAGCTCAAGCTAGCTAGCTAGCTAGCTCAAGCTCAAGCTCAAGCTAGCTAGCTAGCTCAAGCTCAAGCTAGCTAGCTCAAGCTCAAGCCAGCTAGCTCAAGCTCAAGCTCAAGCTAGCTAGCTAGCTCAAGCTCAAGCTAGCTAGCTCAAGCTCAAGCCAGCTAGCTCAAGCTCAAGCTCAAGCTCAAGCTAGCTAGCTAGCTCAAGCTCAAGCTAGATAGCTAGCTCAAGCTAGCTAGCTAGCTCAAGCTCAAGCTCAAGCTAGCTAGCTAGCTAGCTCAAGCTCAAGCTAGCTAGCTCAAGCTCAAGCCAGCTAGCTCAAGCTCAAGCTCAAGCTAGCTAGCTAGCTCAAGCTCAAGCTAGCTAGCTCAAGCTCAAGCTCAAGCGAGCTAGCTAGCTCAAGCTCAAGCTAGCTAGCTAGCTCAAGCTCAAGCTAGCTAACTCAAGCTAACTCAGCTAGCTCAAGCTAACTCAAGCTAGCTAAAGCTAACTCAAGCTAACTCAAGCTAACTCAAGCTAACTCAAGCTAGCTAAAGCTAACTCAAGCTAACTCAAGCTAACCCGAGCTAACTCAAGCTAGCTCAAGCTAACCCAAGCTAGCTAAAGCTAACTCAAGCTAACTCAAGCTAATTCAAGCTAACTCAAGCTAACTCAAGCTAACTCAAGCTAACTCAAGCTAGCTAAAGCTAACTCAAGCTAACTCAAGCTAACTCAAGCTAACCCGAGCTAACTCAAGCTAACTGAAGGTAGCTAAAGCTAGTTCAAGCTAACTCAAGCTAGCTAAAGCTAAGACAAGCTAACTCAAGCTAACTCAAGCTAACTCAAGCTAACTCAAGCTAACTCAAGCTAGTTCAAGCTAACTCAAGCTAACTCAAGCTAACTCAAGCTAGCTAAAGCTAACTCAAGCTAACTCAAGCTAACTCAAGCTAACCCGAGCTAACTCAAGCTAACTCAAGGTAGCTAAAGCTAGTTCAAGCTAACTCAAGCTAGCTAAAGCTAAGACAAGCTAACTCAAGCTAACTCAAGCTAACTCAAGCTAACTCAAGCTAACTCAAGCTAGTTCAAGCTAACTCAAGCTAGCTAAAGCTAACTCAAGCTAACTCAAGCTAACTCAAGCTAGCTCAAGCTAACTCAAGCTAGTTCAAGCTAACTCAAGCTAGCTAAAGCTAACTCAAGCTAACTCAAGCTAACTCAAGCTAACTCAAGCTAGCTAAAGCTAACTCAAGCTAACTCAAGCTAACCCGAGCTAACTCAAGCTAGCTCAAGCTAACCCAAGCTAGCTAAAGCTAACTCAAGCTAACTCAAGCTAATTCAAGCTAACTCAAGCTAACTCAAGCTAACTCAAGCTAACTCAAGCTAGCTAAAGCTAACTCAAGCTAACTCAAGCTAACTCAAGCTAACCCGAGCTAACTCAAGCTAACTCAAGGTAGCTAAAGCTAGTTCAAGCTAACTCAAGCTAGCTAAAGCTAAGACAAGCTAACTCAAGCTAACTCAAGCTAACTCAAGCTAACTCAAGCTAACTCAAGCTAACTCAAGCTAGCTAAAGCTAACTCAAGCTAACTCAAGCTAACTCAAGCTAACCCGAGCTAACTCAAGCTAACTCAAGGTAGCTAAAGCTAGTTCAAGCTAACTCAAGCTAGCTAAAGCTAAGACAAGCTAACTCAAGCTAACTCAAGCTAACTCAAGCTAACTCAAGCTAACTAAAGCTAGTTCAAGCTAACTCAAGCTAGCTAAAGCTAACTCAAGCTAACTCAAGCTAACTCAAGCTAGCTCAAGCTAACTCAAGCTAGTTCAAGCTAACTCAAGCTAGCTAAAGCTAACTCAAGCTAACTCAAGCTAACTCAAGCTAACTCAAGCTAGCTAAAGCTAACTCAAGCTAACTCAAGCTAACCCGAGCTAACTCAAGCTAGCTCAAGCTAACCCAAGCTAGCTAAAGCTAACTCAAGCTAACTCAAGCTAATTCAAGCTAACTCAAGCTAACTCAAGCTAACTCAAGCTAACTCAAGCTAGCTAAAGCTAACTCAAGCTAACTCAAGCTAACTCAAGCTAACCCGAGCTAACTCAAGCTAACTCAAGGTAGCTAAAGCTAGTTCAAGCTAACTCAAGCTAGCTAAAGCTAAGACAAGCTAACTCAAGCTAACTCAAGCTAACTCAAGCTAACTCAAGCTAACTCAAGCTAACTCAAGCTAGTTCAAGCTAACTCAAGCTAACTCAAGCTAACTCAAGCTAGCTAAAGCTAACTCAAGCTAACTCAAGCTAACTCAAGCTAACCCGAGCTAACTCAAGCTAACTCAAGGTAGCTAAAGCTAGTTCAAGCTAGCTCAAGCTAGCTAAAGCTAAGACAAGCTAACTCAAGCTAACTCAAGCTAACTCAAGCTAACTCAAGCTAGTTCAAGCTAACTCAAGCTAGCTAAAGCTAACTCAAGCTAACTCAAGCTAACTCAAGCTAGCTCAAGCTAACTCAAGCTAGTTCAAGCTAACTCAAGCTAGCTAAAGCTAACTCAAGCTAACTCAAGCTAACTCAAGCTAGCTCAAGCTAACTCAAGCTAACTCAAGCTAACTCAAGCTAACCCGAGCTAACTCAAGCTAACTCAAGGTAGCTAAAGCTAGTTCAAGCTAGCTCAAGCTAGCTAAAGCTAAGACAAGCTAACTCAAGCTAACTCAAGCTAACTCAAGCTAACTCAAGCTAGTTCAAGCTAACTCAAGCTAGCTAAAGCTAACTCAAGCTAACTCAAGCTAACTCAAGCTAGCTCAAGCTAACTCAAGCTAGTTCAAGCTAACTCAAGCTAGCTAAAGCTAACTCAAGCTAACTCAAGCTAACTCAAGCTAGCTCAAGCTAACTCAAGCTAGTTCAAGCTAACTCAAGCTAGCTAAAGCTAACTCAAGCTAACTCAAGCTAACTCAAGCTAACTCAAGCTAGCTAAAGCTAACTCAAGCTAACTCAAGCTAACCCGAGCTAACTCAAGCTAGCTCAAGCTAACCCAAGCTAGCTAAAGCTAACTCAAGCTAACTCAAGCTAATTCAAGCTAACTCAAGCTAACTCAAGCTAACTCAAGCTAACTCAAGCTAGCTAAAGCTAACTCAAGCTAACTCAAGCTAACTCAAGCTAACCCGAGCTAACTCAAGCTAACTCAAGGTAGCTAAAGCTAGTTCAAGCTAACTCAAGCTAGCTAAAGCTAAGACAAGCTAACTCAAGCTAACTCAAGCTAACTCAAGCTAACTCAAGCTAACTCAAGCTAGTTCAAGCTAACTCAAGCTAACTCAAGCTAACTCAAGCTAGCTAAAGCTAACTCAAGCTAACTCAAGCTAACTCAAGCTAACCCGAGCTAACTCAAGCTAACTCAAGGTAGCTAAAGCTAGTTCAAGCTAGCTCAAGCTAGCTAAAGCTAAGACAAGCTAACTCAAGCTAACTCAAGCTAACTCAAGCTAGTTCAAGCTAACTCAAGCTAGCTAAAGCTAACTCAAGCTAACTCAAGCTAACTCAAGCTAGCTCAAGCTAACTCAAGCTAGTTCAAGCTAACTCAAGCTAGCTAAAGCTAACTCAAGCTAACTCAAGCTAACTCAAGCTAACTCAAGCTAGCTAAAGCTAACTCAAGCTAACTCAAGCTAACCCGAGCTAACTCAAGCTAGCTCAAGCTAACCCAAGCTAGCT
>NW_027449467.1:0-20828 GCF_964194025.1 Convolutriloba macropyga | reverse complement strand
AAATGCGTTTTGTCAATTTAAATACCGCAACTGATTTCAAACTAAGTGATTTCACGTTTTATTGCTATCAAGGGTCATTTTGCGCATCATAAGTTACAGGACATTTAGTGTCCCTCGCTTTTAACGGAATTAATTTCCATTAACCCCCTCCCCTCAACCCCAGCACAGTCGTTGGCAGTTTTCAATAGTCATAAAACAAATACTTTCAAGTTAATGACAAATTGTGTCCAAATTTGAAGTCATCATAATTTGTTGTTCATAAAACTCTTCGTTTAACAAAATTCTCTGGAAAAATTTTGGATAAATTAAAACAACTTTTATCGGCTATCTAATAAATTGGGGAGCTTGGGAATTAGACAGTTGAGTGAAGTTGTTTTTATCTTTTTCTTTAAAACGGTAAGAAAAAAAGAAATTGATTCTGTCCGAATTTTCTGGACATTTGTATAACGGCACCAAAATCAATCAAATTTAGAAAATGCAGAAGGCTATAAAATGTCGGTGTGAGAAAACATAGAATTGCAGCAAAAGCAGCGTTCTGTCGCGAATATTGTCTGCGTTTACAAAATAGTTCCACATCGCGTTGTACCAATATCATTATCGTTCATATTGTTGAATAAAAAATAGCAAAGGTCCCAAGATTGAGCCTTGTGGTACACAAAATTTGATATTTTTTCGTTGACTTTTTCAACATTCTTAGTATATTGCACTCTATTACTGAGATATGACTTTATTGGATCTCATAATTCTAGAAGAAGCCAACTTAAACCATAATTCGAGCACATTTTAAAACAAAAGGTGACGTCAGTAACGAGGAAAGGTTTTTTAAAGCTAAACGAGTGTGCTTGTTGGTCTAACGGTTTTGGCTCAAATGATGATGGCCGGTGATGCCTCAGTTGTATCTCCTTCTTCAGACACTGGAGAAATTTTTGCTATTTTCAAGCGTTAAGGAAAGCGTCACCATATGCTTTTTATCCTCCACGCTTTTGTTCAAAAAAGATATAATGTGGAGGAAACGTTTTTCGGGCAAAACTGATAAAATTAAAAGCTTCAAGGCGTGCTTGTTTTTATGTGGCTAAAAATATTGTTCGTTTCAGATTGTTGTCGTATTACAGAGGAGCATCTCACGTACAGAAAAAAAATATCAATATATACATACATCTATATAAATATATATATATATATATATATATATATATATATATATATATATATATGCATTTATGTTTAATTAATCACATTTTTGTTCCGACCCCTCTTGAGGGGGAAGGAACTATATACTCAAACGGGTTTTTTTGTTCAGTCAATTTTGGCCGATCGATATATTCATCGTAGAGAGTTGAGACTGGTAGCATTAGAAAGCTTGTCCAGCTTAGAATATGGAATTAAAAAGATTTTGCTTTTTACAGGGAGTTATCGAGGTTTATATTTTGAGAAAATAGTGTGAATTCCGGCGAGATTTTATTCACATTTTCCGGAGTTTCTGAATAAAACTTTGCCAATTTTGCTAAAAATTGCCATTTTTTTAAAAGTGTTGCTGCTTTTTATTTGTAAAAACAAAAAAAATCCACAAGAATATTGTAGGCTATTTTTATTTTTTTTTGTCAAAAATTCTGGCTGAAGATTTCAAATTTAGGACTTTTTCTTCAAAAACAGCACGAAATAAGTTTCTTTAGTCCATTTGGATTAAAATTACAGGAAGTACAGACCCACACACCACTAACGCAGTTTTTGTAGACTCAAAAGGGGGCTTTTTTACTTCAAATTCCGTTGAGAGTGCTCTGTAATTAAAACTTCGCCATTTTTTGCTAAATTTATTCGTTGATTATCAAACACGCAGCATCTATTTTTGTTTTCTAACTAAAAAAAAATTAATATCTATAACATTCTAATAAAACAGTGTTTTTAAAGAACAAACAACAAAAGCAGGGCTAGTTTTGGACCAATCTTGGACAGGTATAAACCAAAAACAAATCGGATTGTAAACAGTCAGTCTTTTTTATAAAAAATTTCGATCTCTTCTACAATAATTAAATAACAGAACAATTTAAAATAGCTAACTAATGATAGTTCCAATTGGGTTGCCTATTAGCTCCACATTTTTGTATCTAGTTGATTACTTGAAAGCTTATGGTCGTTTTGACTTTTAAAACTATTTGATTTTCAAAGAAATAATGACTTAATGAACTTTGCCTCTACTTTACTCTTTCTTTGGTCAAATTGTAGCTTATTGTATGCAATGAAAGAATGCTTCTTCTTTCTTTTGAAAACAAATTCAATCTTTATTGCTCTTTTACGCCTTAAGTTATGGCTACTCGCTTTGATACAACTAGATTTCAAATTTTCTTAATTTTTAGGTATTCGCCCATTTTTCACGTTTTCTAGTTTTGTCACATTATCACCTTATTGACAGTTATGGTATCACATTATTGGCTTCCGAAATAAAGCACAATTGATAGTATTAAAATGCTTGAAGATATAGATCATGATTTTAACGGCTTCAACACTACTTTCTCGAAAAATTTAATTGATTTTTTTTAAATTGTCTTTAACTGCCGTTCTTATTTTGTCTTTTTAGTCATATGAATTTTTACTGTACAATGACTCGGTTTCATTGCTTTTTCATGGAACAATAGATGAGACGATATTCTGATAGCTTTCTGATAGCTTTCACGACTCTGAAAACAATTGTTTTCCAAATAAAAAAAACTTTTTAAATTCGCAATTTGTCGATAATTGTCAAAAGAAGGTTTCAAAAGGGGATTATTGTCACACAATCTAATGTTTTTAAAAAATTCGCTGACTTTACTGGCTTCGACACTAAAAAAAAGTAAATTAATTTTTGATTTTTGTCATGTTTGACGTTCTTTTTATAGACATAAGACATATTCTGGATAATTGCAATTCTCATGGGCTTCTTTTGAAAGCATATACGAACCCAAATAATTTTTTATTCTGAAATTAATGCTGTTCAATTCTTTGGAAACATTTTTTTCGAAAAAAAATTAAATTGTTACTTATTTTTGCATTTGTTTTCCATTTCTGTCTACCTGCTACCTAGCTTCATTAATGAGAGGTCACATAATACTTTATCGATGGTTGCGGAAAGTGCAATTGAACACATTTTGATTGCCATAGTGTTGCTTTACGGTTTCGAAAGCGTTTTCTGCCAAGTTTTATTTGATTTTTTGTTTGTTGTCTATATGTTCTTTTTGTAACCGCGTAAAAAATTGAATACCGGCAGCTCTTAATTCCTTCTATGGAAGCATTGGTAATCGTACACCTAAAGAATATTTTATTTTATTTCTAATGGTTTACTTTATTTCGAAATTAATTGTTTAAAAAAAACAAGCGAATTTTTCAACTCTACTATTTTTATTCTATATTACCAAGCCTTTTTATTGACTACTCCCTTATCTTTTATGGTGAATTACAAGTTATTTTGTTTAATATCAGTTTCATCTGACGGTATTTTGACTTTGTTGTTAAGTTTTGTTTTTAAAACGGACATGAAGTTTTTGATGTAATTAATTTTTGTTGTTGCTGTTGTTTGATTTTGCTGTTCGTCTTGACTCGCTTTCTTAATATTTGCACATCTCATCAATCTAATGCGCCATTTTTACTCCACCACAGTTATTTGCTTTGGAGACTTTCTTTTCGTTCATACACCAGTTTTTTTTGGGTATTTCTTGAATTTTTGGGTTTTTCCATGTTCCTCATTTGGTAGACAATCAAGCCAAAATTGTGGATGAGCGGGGTTGGAACCTTATGTGCGATCGCACATTACCGAGTCGCCTTGTTGTTATGTATATATATATATATATATATATATATATATATATATATATATATATGCTTGTGTGTGTGTATGCGTTCGTATGTTTCTGTATGTGTGTATGCGTAATTATGTGTGTGTGTTTGTGTGTGTTAGTGAGTGAGAGCGTTCGTGAGAAGAAATATTAAATTTTTGCTGTTTAGCAAGTTTAATATGTTAGAAGATTGTTACCTCCAAACTTCTGTGTTCCGGGAACGAATCAAAACGCATCTCAATTTTTTTGTTGCAAATATTTTCAACTTTATGATAACGGTAGCATTTTCGCTTGTTTTTGAGAAAAATTGCCGCAAGGTAAAGTTTATATCTGTTTTTTTTTTTTGATTGTTAATTTGAAAATTATTTCATATCAAATTTAACTCTCGATCTCTTCTATTTTAATGATTTTGCTTAGAATACCACTCAATGACTCAAAAGGTATTTAACTCAATTTTGGCTTGATTACCATAAACTTAAGCCCGATAAATTATTACAAACGCACTATTTAACACCAAGTGTGGTCTCGCCAACAGATGAACAACATACTATTGGGTTATAAACTATATAAATGGTTAATAAACTGATTATTATACTACTGGGCTCAACTTGTTCTAAATAAACCCAATAACCCGCAAAGGCGGGCGGGCGGGTTCCATAAAATGATCAATTTCAAAATCTCACCTTAAAACGACTCATTTGGCTGAAAGGGTGGGTCATATTTATTATAAATTATACAATTAACAAATTAATGTATCGATTTTTGAAACAAAGTTATCAAATGATTGTTCAAACATAAATGTTTGAAATCAAATATGAGGTATTTACCTGTGAAGGGGCTTAAGACACACTCCAAAACCCGTTGAGTCTTCAAGGGGTGTAGTCGCGGGGGCGATAATGTCAATCTGTTCGCGTGCAATTAAACCAGCTGCTTCGACGCTTAATCGCTCTGAACAAAGTTCAAAACTACTCAAAATAAAAGTCGTTTGGTGCAGATGTTGAATTCTTCAGTCAATTTGAGATATGCGTGATCGAATTCAAGTTCTTAATTTTAGTTGTTCCAATTAAAACAACAATTTTGACCTCAAAATACCTCGTTAACGCGCCTTATTGTCGTAATTTTTCCGGCGTATTTTAGTTCTAAAACAGAAGTCGTTATAAACTGGAGCGGTTAAGATTATTTGTTATTAATATTTGCATTAATTAAAACCGCCGATCTTTTTGTAATGGTATACAAACTAAACCAAAACTACAAAACGAAAGTATACAAATTTTCTCAGAGAATGCTTTTAGAGCTGTTCTAAGCGTTATCGGAACAGAAAATGTGTTTTTATTTGATATTCAATTTAATATGATTTAAATTAATAAATACGAAAAAAACTGTACCAAACAGCTTTCAGTAAAGTGGTTTCGCGTTTACTCAAACGCATTATAATTTTTGGTGCTCTAGTTAAAGCCGTATAGAGGATGCTTTAGAGATTTATTTTTACTAAGTGTAAAAAAGAATAATGGTGAAACGTATAATATATATGCACAAACAAGCAAGATATTTGACGGATGAAATCCGGCGTGTTTGTGCTAGCCAAGCAGAACTAAAAGCGTTTGCTAGCATAACTATCTAGCATATTACGATAAATTACAATTAATTTTTTCACTCCCCGCAGATTTATAAGTCGCTTTATGGACGTACGTAGCGGTGATTTGTAAATAAGATATTTATAGTTAATGAAACAAGAATGAACCTATCAGTTTCTTTACAATAGATTTTGCCAAGATTTAAAAGTGAAAGCTCATTAAATTGTATGACATCAGGGCGCCGTCGGGCGAATACACTGTATTCTTCGATTGCTGGCACCGTAAAATTTTGAGCCGGTTACTTTTTCATAACCATCGATAAAGATATGGATTACTTCTTTAGCTTGGAAATAGATACTCGGATAAGAACAATTTTTTTTGAAAAAATCTAATCAATTCATGGAAAAGTCCTACATTTTTTGTCTATCCAGAAAATTTGAATGAATATAAGCAATTGCAGTTTCATAAGTTTCGCCAAATAGACGATCCAAAATAGTAATTTTTTTTAAAGAATATTTCACAAATAGATTGTTATACTTTTGAAATTTTGTTGTTGCCCTTATAGAAATACTAGGCGGCTCGGTAATGTGCGGTTGCACATAAGGTTCCGACCCCACTCATCCACAATTTTGGCATAAATGTCTACCAAATGAGGAACAGATAAAAACACACACAAAATTCAAGTATTTTTCAAAAAAAAGAACTGGTGTATGAACGAAAAGATATCCTCCAAAGCAAATACCTCAGCGGAGTAAAAAATGATGCATTAGATTGATGAGATATGCCGATTTTAAGAAAGGGAGCGAAGACTAACGGCAAAATCAAACAACAACAACAACAAACATTAAATACATCAAAAAATTTATGTCCGTTTTAAAAAACAAAACTTTATAACAAAGTCAAAATAGCGTCAGATAAATTTGAAAACAAACAAAATAACTTGTAATTCACCAGAAAAAAATGGTTATTCACCGGTTCATAAAAAAGCTTGGTAACAATTAGACAAAAAAGAACCGAAACTTTAAAGTTAGAATATTCGCTGAATTTTTAAAAAAAACAATTAATTTCAAAATAATGAAAACCATTAGGAATCAACTAAATTATCCCATAGGTTTAAAGTTACCAATGCTTCAATAGAAGGGAATTAGGAACTCTCGGTATTCAATTTTTTATGCAGTTACAAAAAAGAACGCCCAATAGACAACAAACTAAAAATCAATTAAAACTTGCCAGAAAATGCTTTGGAAGCCGTAAAGCCTTCTTTTGGCCACCAAAATATGTTCGATTGCAACTTTGTCGAACACCAATAATGTATTAATTGGCCGCTCATTATTGAAAATAAGCAACAATTAGACAAAAAAGAAAAAATGCAAAATTATGTAACTTGGTTTTTTTTCGAAAAAAATTTATTTCCAAGGAAATTAAAGCCATTAATTACAAAATGAAAAATTTGAATAGGTTCGTCCATTCTTCCAAAGGAAGCCCTTGAGACCTGCAATTATCCAGAATATGTTTTACGTCTACAAAAGAACGTCAGATTTGACAAAAATCAAAAATTCATTTACTTTTTTTGTGAAGGTAACAATTAGACAATAAAGAACAAAAACAGTAAAGTTGAAAAATTTGCTTATTTTTTTTTAAATAATTAACTTCGAAATAATGAAAACCAATAGAAATCAAATAAAAAATCCCATAGGTGTACGATTCCCAACGCTTCCATCGAAGTAATTAAGAGCTGCGGTATTCAATTTTTTCTACGCGGTTGCAAAAAGAACATAGACAAGAAACAAAAATTCAAATAAAACTTGGCAGAAAACGCTTTCGAAACCGTAAAGCCATACTATGGCCATCAAAAATGAGTTCAACTGCACTTTCTGCAACCACCGATTATGTATTATGTGACCTCTTGTTAATGAAGCTAGGTAACAAGTAGACAAAAATGGAAAAAATGCAAAAACAAGTAACACTAACACAAATTTTTTTTTCGAAAAAAAATATTTCCAAAGAAATGAACGCCATTAATTACACAATTAAAAAATTAGGTTGGTATATTCCTCCAAAAACAGCCCATGAGAATTGCAATTATCCAGAATATGTCTTATGTCTACAAAAGAACGTCAAAATCGACAAAAATCAAAAATTCGTTTACTTTTTTTTGTGAAAAACCCGCGTGGAAGCCAGTAAAGTCATAATGAATTCTCCTAAAACATTAGATTTTGTGACACCAATCTCTTTTGACATCTTCCCTTGAAATGTATTTTGTGACCTCTCAATAATGAAACTAGGTAACAATTAGACTAAAAAGAAAAAAAGCAAGAATATGTAATACTTGTTTTTATCGAAAAAAATTTATTTCCAAAGACATGAAAGCCATTATTTACGAAAAGAAAATTTTGAATAGGTTCGTTTATTCTTCCAAATGAAACCCTCGAGACCTGCAACTATCCAGAAGAAGTCTTACGTCTACGAAAAGAACGTCAAATATGACAAAAACTCGGAAATTAATGTACTTTTTTTCGTGAAAAACCAGTGTCGAAGCCAGTAAAGTTTTAATTCTTTAAAAACATCAGGTTTTGCGAAGACAACCCCTTTTGACACCTTCCTTTGACAGAAAAATTGTCATTTTAAACCTTTAATTAACGAGACCAGGTAACAAACAGACAATAAAAGGAAGAAAATTGCGATGTTGAAATGTTTTTTTTTCATTTTGGAAAACAATTATTTTCAAAGTCATGAAATCCATTATCTATCTTCTAATATCAGAACATCGGCTTGTCTACTCTTCCAGAAAAAGCCAATCAAACCGGATCATTGTACAGGAAATTAAATAGGACTAAAAAGACAAAGTAAAAGCGACAGTTAAAGACAAAAGTAAAAAATTCAACCACAATCTATATTTTAAGGATTTAAATATTATCAGTTATGCGTTTTGTCGAACGCAAAAAATGTGATATATGAACTGACGATAACGTGATAATTTGACAAAACTAGGAAACATGAAAAATGGGCAAATACCTAAAAATTAAAAAAAAATGTGAAATCTAGTAGTATCAAAGCCAGAACACCATAACTTAAGCCGTAAAAAAGCAAAAAACACTCTCCATCGAAGTAATTAAGAGCTGCGGTATTCAATTTTTTCTACGCGGTTGCAAAAAGAACATAGACAAGAAACAAAAATTCAAATAAAACTTGGCAGAAAACGCTTTCGAAACCGTAAAGCCATACTATGGCCATCAAAAATGAGTTCAACTGCACTTTCTGCAACCACCGATTATGTATTATGTGACCTCTTGTTAGTGAAGCTAGGTAACAAGTAGACAAAAATGGAAAAAATGCAAAAACAAGTAACACTAACACAAATTTTTTTTTCGAAAAAAAATATTTCCAAAGAAATGAACGCCATTAATTACACAATTAAAAAATTAGGTTGGTATATTCCTCCAAAAACAGCCCATGAGAATTGCAATTATCCAGAATATGTCTTATGTCTACAAAAGAACGTCAAAATCGACAAAAATCAAAAATTCGTTTACTTTTTTTTTGTGAAAAACCCGTGTGGAAGCCAGTAAAGTCATAATGAATTCTCCTAAAACATTAGATTTTGTGACACCAATCTCTTTTGACATCTTCCCTTGAAATGTATTTTGTGACCTCTCAATAATGAAACTAGGTAACAATTAGACTAAAAAGAAAAAAAGCAAGAATATGTAATACTTGTTTTTATCGAAAAAAATTTATTTCCAAAGACATGAAAGCCATTATTTACGAAAAGAAAATTTTGAATAGGTTCGTTTATTCTTCCAAATGAAACCCTCGAGACCTGCAACTATCCAGAAGAAGTCTTACGTCTACGAAAAGAACGTCAAATATGACAAAAACTCGGAAATTAATGTACTTTTTTTCGTGAAAAACCAGTGTCGAAGCCAGTAAAGTTTTAATTCTTTAAAAACATCAGATTTTGCGAAGACAACCCCTTTTGACACCTTCCTTTGACAGAAAAATTGTCATTTTAAACCTTTAATTAACGAGACCAGGTAACAAACAGACAATAAAAGGAAGAAAATTGCGATGTTGAAATGTTTTTTTTTCATTTTGGAAAACAATTATTTTCAAAGTCATGAAATCCATTATCTATCTTCTAATATCAGAACATCGGCTTGTCTACTCTTCCAGAAAAAGCCAATCAAACCGGATCATTGTACAGGAAATTAAATAGGACTAAAAAGACAAAGTAAAAGCGACAGTTAAAGACAAAAGTAAAAAATTCAACCACAATCTATATTTTAAGGATTTAAATATTATCAGTTATGCGTTTTTTCGAACGCAAAAAATGTGATATATGAACTGACGATAACGTGATAATTTGACAAAACTAGGAAACATGAAAAATGGGCAAATACCTAAAAATTAAAAAAAATGTGAAATCTAGTAGTATCAAAGCCAGAACACCATAACTTAAGCCGTAAAACCGCAAAAAACACTCTCTGATTGCTGGCACTAAGCTACAAATTGACCAAATAAAGAGAAAAATGGAGGCAAATTGGAAGGTTGATGGAAGCTGTGTTGACTTCATGTGGACATTTTGCTGTGTTTTTGAAGTAGTTTGCGCTTAGGGATGAGGGGAAGTACCCCAAAAAAAGCACACAATTGTCCCACCACCATCTCTCATCTATTCAAATTTATCTCGGAAATTAACCTAAAGAAGTATACACTAAAGTTGGCTCATGTATATGTAAATCAACGTATAAGCATTAAGATGTACAATTCAACATAAAGCAACGTTTTTGTATTAACGATCAAGACAACAAGTGAAACTTAGACGGCAAGGTTTTTTGATGCTCATTTAAATCAGTTAGTATTCATTGAACAATTTTCTAGATAACCTAAAAATATTCAGCCGAAAACCGCCTTAATTGATACAAATCGTGGTTATATTTACTTAAATATAGGTTAAATGAACTTTTTCGCAACTTTCTACGTTTATTAGATCGTATTTAAATCTTAATATAAAGATTAGAAATACTCAAATCCGATTGGATAAAATTCGTTCATTTACTACGTAACATTCTCCAGGCCAGAAGAAGATGTTGGGAAAACTGGAACAAATTTTACAAGCGGACGGACGAGTGAACCGGTCGACGTACATAAAACGAAGGAGCGCGCGACGCTATCGGAGCCGTAACGCAGTTGCACAATCCGAGCTGTTGGGTAGTAACCCGTAGGGTTGGTTTCCTCAACTATCAAAAACCAAATCACTGGTCCTAAGTTGTTGGTCGTTAGGCGTCTGCCACTTAGAGCGTCGGTTCAGCGTCGGTACGTACTCTCTAATCCAACGGGACCAAACCGCATTAGCGTATGACTGCGCACGGGCGTAATGTTTACGATGGTCAAAATCATTATTGCCGACAACAGACGGAATACCGGTAGAGTACTCTCCTAAAAGAAAGTGGTTGGGCGTTATAGCGTTCAAATCACATTGGTAAGCGCTTACGGGTGTTAAAGGACGCGAATTGAGAGCATTATCCACGAGACAAAAGGTAGTATGCGTGCCAAGAACAGTATAAAACATGCGCTTAAAACTGCATAGCATTTTCTCCCAAGTACCACCTTGATGTGATGCGCTGGGTGGATTAAACCTCCACTTTATACCTTTGTGAGCGAGCTTAAATGCAATGTTGACAACTGTCCACTTTTCATTGCTTTCTCGGAGTTCTTTCTCCGCTCCAATAAAGTTAGAACCATTGTCCGACCAAAACATGACAGGTGTACCCCTACGTGACACAAACCGCTCAACTCACATAAAACAAGAACTGTTGTCCATGGATGTAACTATCTCGACATGGACAGCGCGAGTTGTGAGACAAGTGAAGAGGAAGCCCCACTTTTTCTCAGTAGTACGGCGGACAGTAACATAGAACGGCGCTAAGTAGTCAACGCCAGCGTTCGTGAAGGGAGGAGAGTGGTAAACAAGTCTCTCCTTAGGTAAGTCAGACATGATTGGTTGCATAGTTACAGCTTGGAATTCTCGGCAACTCAGGCAGTGAGTTTTGATGGAACGCAAATAGGATTTTGGCTTCAGTACTGTATAGCTTTCCTGCACAATTGATCTTAAGTATTCAACGCCTTGATGATAATGCTTTACGTGGGTTTGCTCAAGGAACAGTTTTACAAACGGATGACTTCTATCTAAGATGATTGGGTACTTTACGTTAAACCCAACTTCCATTAACCGCTTGATGCGGCCCGAGGAACGGAACGGAGTAGCCCAATTGGACTAATAAACGGTGAATGCGGATCAATTCGGCTACTCCGTTTAACGAATTCATTGTCAAAAAGATCTTTTCTTTCGGTTTCAAAAGATTCTCCTTGTATCAAGGACTGTAGATGCCGTTCGGCTACGTCAAGCTCAGTAGGATCAGTAATGCAACCATCGAGGTTTCAGTAGCCGGCATGTTTCGGCAAAAGCCGGAGAACGTATGCGGCAAGTACTTTTGATAAGAACTAAACTTATCAAACGGAAACAATGAAGGAACGGGAATTGTCTGTTTTTTGACAGTAGAAGCCAGAGAAACAGTGTCTTCTATAGTGACTGCTTGGTTGACGCCAAGCTTGATGTTATTAATGACGCCTTGGTTCGGTACGAACGGTAAACGTGAGGTAGCTGAGAAATGTGAACTTTTGACCCAACTGCTTAGTTGCAAATTATCAGCGGACATTCCACGCGTACCAGCGTCGGCTGCATTATCCTTAGTTGCGACGTGGTTCCATTGGTCAACGCTGGCTTTCTCCAAGATTTCGCAAACACGGTTTGCAACAAAGATTGGTTGCTTTTCATTAGAATTAGTCCATTGGAGAACGATCGTGCTGTCTGTTCACACGAATACTTGGTTAACAGTTACAGTAATTGCTTGTGTAATTTCCCTTTTCAGTCGAGCGGCAGGCAGAGCTACTTGTAATTCAAATTTTGGAACAGTCATTACTTTCATTGGCGCCACGCGCGCTTAACCCAAAACAAACGCAAGCTGTTTTTCTTTGCCCGTACGAGTCTTTATTGGGGCTCGCAAGAATGCGACCGCACTGAAAATATCCTGGGAACTGTCACCGAACATATGCAACTCACTAAATTAACTTCGAGGATTTTTGATGTTTTCAGGCTTTGGTAAGTCCGCACTCCAAAAATCTTTGAACCATGTCTTGTGGGAGTATGTCATCCCACTGTTGTCCTGTGACACGCCAGATGTCTTTTAAGAGCAGTCGCGCACCGACGGTAAACGGTGCGACAAGACCAATGGGGTCAAAGACTTTTGAGACAAGACTTAGGACTAAGCGTTGCGTGAGGAACTTAGTGATAGCGCAGTTTGTACCCCTACTCACAATTAAAGTGTACTTAGTGTGATCACACTTTAGCCCTAGCACATGTGATGAATCCTCCTGACATGAAACAATAACATTGGGCTCAGTAGGTTAAGGAGAACCACCAATTCGGTCAGCCAGATTTGGCACATCGCTTACGAACTTTGTAAGCTTGAACCCACCACGATGGAGAAGATGTACCAGTTCCACTGATCTGTTGATGGCTTTCTCAGGAGACTCCACTGAGTCAAGATAATCGTCCATTTAGAAGTTTTCAAGGACGGCTTTCGCAACTTCGGGGTAAAACTTGGCATTGTCTCTCGCAGTGCGTTGTAATGCATAGTTGGCGCATGTGGACGAGTCTTTAGCCCTGAATATATGGTGCGTAAATTGATGCACTACAACGTTGGTTGTGGTGTCCTCCCGCCTATGAAAGCGAAGGATATACCCGGTTTGTTTGGGTTTAAAACTGTATAGTGGGGTAGGTACCACTTTCTATCGGACCGGTTCTAAACGTTTTGAGCGTCCGGAACCTCAATTACATACCCCTTATTTAAATCTTCCCTGATGGTACTAGTATTATTCTCCCTAATTTCTTCACCTTGGCCAATCGTTTTTCGAGAAACGTTAGTTGCACAAGGGAGGAGAAGTAATTATTTGGGAGCTTGGTGTTGTCTGATGCCCACAGCATTCCGACATCGTATCTCAGGCCATTGCGTATGGTGTTGCAATGAGAAGTCTCAAGAATTTTGTGGGCCCTTGCGTCTGCTGCAGATCTTGAGTCGACCTGCTTCTTTGCCCCGAATGATTCAATGTCGTACCATGACTTTAATTGACTTGCTAACTCATTGTCATGTTCGATAATCACTTTAAAGCACTTTGAGGTTAAACACAAACTCGATGGTAACGGACCGCTTAAGACCCAACTTATGGGTAAGCGTACGGCAACGGGTGAACGCTTCTCATCGGCAGAGAAATATTCTAACGGGTGGATGGCATGATAGACATCTTGTCGGAGTATCATCTCAATGTCTTTATAAGAATATGTCACGGGAACAATGACTGCTAAGTGTGGTTAAGTGTCGTGCAGGGAAGGTACAATAATTATATCTGAGCCAACGTTGAGACTCTCTTTAACGAATTAGTTAATGGTAAATGGTTCGAAATCTTGATGTTCTCTTGGTTTCAGTATTTTCAACAACCCTAGTATCAATTACTTCTTCGGTATTAATACCCTTGACGGTTAGCTTTAGTGCTTTACCGTGCAAACTGAGTCTATCTGCGAGACTACCGGCCACCCAAGAGTTACTGCAGGCGTTATCACACAAAACTAGAGCCTTGATATCTAAACCGGACGAACTGACCAACTGCAATTCAGTCACCTGAAGAAGCCCCTTAACGTCAGTAACTGATGACATCGTTGTGGTCTTATTAGACGGCTTTTGACTAGTAGTTGCTTTACGTTCACCAGTGTTGCCAGAAGACTGGATAGTATTGGGATTTGTGGACTGTTTTGCAGGGAAAACCTTATCTGCTCCATGCAATAGTGTGTTATGCAATAGTGCAAAATTTGTTATCCGCCACCAACTTAGCTCTATGGGTCGGAGTCTTTTCCTTGAAATTTCGACACTCCCATATCCGGTGGTTACCTTTGTACTCAAGGCAGCGAGAGTAAGTGTTAGTGGAAGGAGATGGCATTTGCTTCCTTGTTTCCCATAGTTGTGAATTTGTTGCAAACACTTTTGAGGCTGTTTTGGTCTTGGTTACTGATGTGCTGTTATCTTATCTTCAGGTTCTGCCTTGGTACACGCTTTGTTTCATAAGATCGTGGGCCTCAGCCTTTTCTTTGAGCCAATCGTTAAAATCAAGGAGGGTAGGTTTAATCGAGTGCTCTTTAACCGTAAAGAGCGACCATGACTCTTTCATGTTGGGTGGTAACTTCTGTACCGCTCGGTTAAGTAGGGAAGCGCTCTTCAAGTCAGCACCATATGATAATGACTTGAAAACCCCAACACGGCTGCATATTGCTGCAGAATAGTTAATGATGCTATCACTATTGTGCATTTTAAGAGGAGGAAAATTGCATAGTTTATCCAAGTGTGCACTTACGACTGCTCGTGGCTGGCCAAATTTACGTTCTAAAGTTGTTAGTGCATCCTTGTACATTAAACCACAGTAAGCAAACTCGGCTATTGCAATCTTTGCTTTACCGGTGACGAGTGTTTTAAGGTACGTCAGTTTAACGTCATCAGTGAGCGACTGTGAGTCAATCGCGCTTTTGAATTGATCATACCACTCATGCCACTGTAATGGATCACCATTATACTTAGCAGGTTTCCATTCGGACAAGGCATCGTATTTCTTGCTTGTTATTGCATCAGCTAATACCCTAATCAATGACGCACTGTCCGGTATCGTAGGGGCAGTTGCAGACACCTGCGGGCCACTCCGATTCAACAAAGTGGGCCCGACATATGGGTTTGTTGGCTAAAAAACCGGAGTGGCTAGACCAGGTACAATATTACTTACAGTTGCGGTCGCTTTTTCCTATTGTGCGCCTGATGGTTATTGCATATCAATCAAAGGGGATGAAATCTGATATATTTGTAGTGGAACATTAGTGCTTGAGGGTGCGATATGGGTCTGTACAATTGGAGGCACACTATTCACGGTGGTAGTGTCTTGGTTGACTAATGACGGTATGTGCTGTGGAAAACGCCAATGACTCATGTTTGGCGCAAATCGCGAGGCTGATTGATCAAGGGGGAGTTTGGAATGAGAGCAGTGAGGTTAGGTGCAAATATTGGGTCCGGAATGGGAAGGGCATTAGGATGGGTGGGTTCGGGATTGTGCTGTTGAGTGTTTGGACTTGGTGGGGCATTTGGGTGCAAGGGAACATTTATTGCGGGGGCTGGATTATTTGTTTTTCGGAAATAGAGGAAGAGTGACGTTTAGGGGACAAAATTAATTTGTTGTCGGGTGGTAGTGTTCTTAGGCAGACTTGACGCTTCAGGTCCCCTGAATTGGGAAGTCTGAAGCTGTGCGTGTGGAAAAAACTCGAATGTGTTATTTTCACTTACATGCGGTGCCAACGGCTGTGGTAGAAAGGGCTGTTGAATGGGTGGTGAAGAAGCGTGTACACAAGGCGGGTGATTATCTGCGGTTCCGTGGTTAATTATGCTCGGAAGCGCCATGCCTTGTTGGCCTGTTTGACTGATTTGCTCCTCGTAGATTCGCCTGGTACAACGCCTGTGTGTTAGCAGCAGTCAAAAGTTTAACAGGTGGGGTATAATAGGGATCGAGTTGCTGTAAGGTCTCATTGCTTAAAATGTAATTGATTCTACAGTTTTTTGGAATAGTATGCCTTGAATATTCAGTGAACTAATCTTCCATTGTTTTGCCGTTGTTGTGGCTAGGGCATTCTGGAGGGTGATTCGTAACCTCTGGTTCACTAGTTTTCTCCTCATTATTAAAATTTAAAGCAAGTGAGATGTTGATCCAGTCCTGGACAGACTTTTCACTTCTCATAGAGCTGCTCGCACTTGCAGTTGTCTCAGAGTGGCTACCTTTAGAAAAGGCGTCCAGCAATTCAAATTCTTGCAAAGTTGCTTCTGTCAACCGTTTCCTTTTGTCTTCCTCCAGTTCATCTAATTCCATTTGCTTTTTCTGTTTAGCGAGGCGAATGGCTGCCTTATTTTGTTTTTCAATTTTTTTGCGCTCCAATTTAGCAATTACGTGATCATGTTTACGCTGACTACAGGTTATTGACGAGGAGGCCAACAGTGAAGAAACTCCATAACGGAAGGAAGCCCTCTGTTCCTGAAAATTACTCACTTTATTATCAGCAGAACTGATGTAGTTTTATGCTGAATTGAGAGTCTTGTCGTTCTTAGTTGTCATTGCTTCCAAATAAGACTCCAATGAAGGAACAAATGCACTTGGATCCTCCGTTTTTCCAATAAATGCAATCAGGTCCTCTTTTTTGACTACATCATCCATAAATGCTTCGTTGCACTTTGTTACTAGGCGTTCAACTTTCACTCGCCCGTTTTGTTTATTTGTACAATGAAGGATATCTTCATGTATAGCATGCAATTCAGCCTCACGCTTTGACCTGGCAGCGTACAATTTTTTGATTTTTTGATCAAGACTATTAGACATTACGATGTTATTATTTCCAAAAACCAGCAAAACTACCACGGCACACGGTTATCTATTATATAAACACTCCAAAGAAGCCAGATCCACGCAAAACAAACCCAACTCAAAAAGGCACCAAAACACAGCACACTGTAGAAAATCTGTAAAACAAACCGCCCAAAAAGCAGAAAAGGTCGTCGAGCACACAGTGCCCGACGAAAATGGAAGTGGAGCGCTAAACGTTATGCGCTCAACGCGGCAGGAGACGAAGGGAAGTCAAGCGAGCAACGCGCGACGAAACGGAAACGGGACAGACGAGAAGTCAGGTGGGCAGTGCGCGACGTGACGGAGACGAGACGGACGGGAAGTTGAGCGAGAAACGCGCAACGCAACAAAAATGAGACGGTGGGGGGAGGAACGGTCGGGAAATGAGCAAGAAAGTTGGAAAGAACTATGTTGGCAGATCACAGCAAAAAACTCAACCAAACAACCTAGCCGTAACTCCAGAAAACACTTAAATCACACCCTAGGAAAAAGGAGAGAAACTACTGCAAGACACTCAAGCACAGTTCATAATGGGGCTCAATATAACGACAAATTAATTTACGGCAACGCAGTAGTACACTAAAAGTATAAAAAAAGGTCGAGAATTTTAATAGCCGTAACTCCAGAATAAACTTAAGTCACATCCTAGCAAAACCTAAACCAAACAAACAATTAGCACACTAACGGTATTATTCAAACTACAGCAAAATTGAATAAACTACCATAGTGTATTTGTAGACTAAGACAGTTGGAAAAGTCAAGAAAAAATCCTGCCGTAACTCGATAATAAACGTAAGTCACACCCTAGAAGGCAACAAGACCAAACCAACTAGCAATCATACAGGTACACACAAACACACACAGCAGCAAAATCAAAATAATAAAACAGGAGGGCTAGTAATTTAGTAAAGTGGGAAAGTCAAAGGACTATCCAGCCGTAACTCGGGAATAAAATTAAGTTATACCCTAGAAAGACCGAAACAACAAATCAGCGTACTAGCATACTCAATATACTACAGCAAAAACAACAACATACTTCATCACATATGACTCAGTACATCGAAATCCGGAAAAGTAGACGGAAAAATGAAAAGCGAAGTTTTGGGAGAGCGACATTATTGATAAAAGGAACAGGAGAATTGAAAAGTTAAAGCAGGAAAAGGTGACTCCATAATTTTTTTTCTGTAGGTCGGAGGTTGTGAAAGTTTTCTTAAATTTTGGTGTGTATTGAGTTTCACTCAATTAACTAACACTCATGTTGGAGAAATTGATTTTTTTTTACAATTTCTTTAAAAATTGATTGCTTTTGTCCAATTTTTCTCTATTTTTGGTCAATTTTATTGCAATTTTTTTTAATACGGAACGGTAACCAACTAAATGGGCAGTTTTATATCAAAAATACGGTTTGTCAGTTTTCGTTAATAATTTTCTAATTTTTTGATTTGCTTCAAAGATGACCAAAAATTTTTAAAATTGAACAATTTAGCCTTGTTTTCTCTCAATTTTTCCTATATTAGAGGTTTTTATTTGATATACTAACCGACTATATCATTTTTCTCGTCTTTTTGGTAAATCGGCCAAAAATTTTCAAAATTGATGTTTTTCGTCTCACAAATTTTGATATGTGGGGTTTGATGGTGACCGGTTAGTTGAAAATCGCCGAATTCTTAATTAAAGATTTCCGTGTTGAAAATCACGGAATTCTTAATTTTTGGTCCGATAGCAATAAATAACCCAATATATTTGAAAGAAAAGTTAGAAAAATTAGGGGTTGGAGTTTGCCGTCTAAAGCAAATATAAATATATCGAATTATGATATTGAAAAAATTTAGAGGTTCTGTCTTACAGTTCTTTAGAGCATTTGTTTTCCTGGATTGCTTCACTGCTGACGTGTGATTTGAGCCAATTTGGGCCTTCACTGTTGTGTCCTTTGCACTGATTCCGCTCTCGGATTGAGTTCTAGTCATTTAGAGCCCCCGACTTGGTTCGGGAGCGCTGCGTGTCGTGAATGCGTGTGGTGTGACACAGAAATTGTGGTGAGTTTTATTGGGTGAATGACGATTCTCATACGAACTATGTGATGCCATTCGTCGTGGTATAAAAGGTGGGATATTAGGGCTACGGTCGATCAATTTCTTCGTGTAGTGTGAGACTTCAAAGGGCGATGGAAGCTGAGTTGACGTCATGTTGACATGTGCTGTGTTTTTGAAGCAGTTTGTGCTTAGAATGAAGGGAAGTACCCCAAAACAAGCACACAATTGTCCCACCACCATCTCTCATCTATTCAAATTTTTCTCGGCAAATAGGCTGAAGAAGTATACACTAAAGGCGGCTCAAGTAAGGAGCGATACTATGTAAAGGTGTAAAACCACTATTTCGAACGTCAATTCAAACATGTATACGTGTATCAACGTATAAGCATTAAGATGTACAATTCAACATAAAGCAACGTTTTTGTTTTAACGATCAAGACAACTAGTGAAACTTAGACGGCAAGATTTTTTGATGCTCATTTAACAGGTTTTTTGTCTGATGTCATTGACGTCAAATCAGTTTGTATTCATCCAACAATTGTCTAGTTAACCTAAAAATATTAAGCCGAGAACCGCCTTAATTGATAAAAATCGTGGTTATATTTACTTAAAATTAGGTTAAATGAACTTTTTCGCAACTTTCTACGTATATTAGAACGTATTTAAATCTTATATTAAAGATTAGAATACTCGAATCTGATTGTCTAAAATTCGTTCATTTACTACGTAACAGTCCCGCTAGTGCTGATAAAATGGAACTCGAAAATTGAACTCGAGTCTTTAAACTTTTATGCAAAAGAGTGGTTTTAAATAAATTTGTGCTATCGGGGTTTTGAAAAAAAATTAAAGCAAACATTAAGTTCAATTTGCTGCTCAGTTTTAAACTCAACTTATACGCGTTTGAACTTGTTTCTCTTACATTTTATTATGATTTTTTAATAATTGCAAAACTTTTCTTCTCCGATGAAAAATCTTCTTGAATGAAAAAATGTTTACAATTTGTAAGCAAAAAATCTAAAAGTTTGCAATAAAAAGGTTGCATTAAATTTCTTTTCATTCTGGAGACCATAAAAACCATATAGCCATAATAAAAATTAAACTAAAAGAACATCACGTTTTATACCAGTTTATTTTATTTGTCCTTTTATCTTTAGTTTTAATCTTTGATCATTTCGATGCAACGAAAACCTTATATTGATGGCTCTGGGAAAGTTGATAGGCTTGATATTTTTCGAATCACTAGTATAAAATGACATTCAAAGTTTTTCCGAAAAATATATTGTCATACAAAGAAAATTTTTATTACTTCAATAACCTTTTTTGAGCCCGCTTAAAAAAAACTTTGTTACCGCTTACAAGGTTTTTGACCTCAATCTAAATCCATTGAAGGTAATTGAAATCTCAATCTAAAGCAAAGGTCCTCAATCTGAAATTCCTTAAGAAAGCTGGCTTAAAACAGATTAGAGTTAAAAAAAAAAGAAGGAAGGTGTTGAATATTGAACGAACTAGTATTCAAAATAACTTGAATTGTTCCAAGAAATTAATTTTATACAAAAATTTGCGTCATATGAACTGGGATTGGCAGAATCATCTAAAAAATCGTTTAAATATTTCAACTGAACAACGAAGACCGCATTTTATCAAAGAAGAAAAACTTTGGTCATAATTTGAATGACTTATCCAATTGGATTTAAGTCGCTGCTGTCAATTAAAATGTCAAACCTAAAATAATATGAAATCGCAGAAGCATCAGAAAAATCTACAAACCATCATTAATATGTCTTGTGGCCTTACGTTTGAGAAACTCACACATTGATTATGTTCTTTTCTGAGTTGCAATATGGTATTATGTTATTTGTTTCAGAACATTTTAAAAT
>NW_027449466.1:0-37360 GCF_964194025.1 Convolutriloba macropyga | reverse complement strand
AAATTCAAACCTAAGATTAGCACAGCTACTTTAAAATTACTTTAAAACAAACAATTACAATGCCGTGAATTTCGGTTATTAGAAATTCAAGTCTCTGAAGGGCACTACGGTGGCTTGAGGAAAATGAACGTCTACTTCGCTCTCCCGTAACATTTGATCATCAAAGTAGAGGAACAACACAGGACTTGAGTTTCATCTGCGACAAAGTCAATCAATTCATACATGTGTTAGTAGTTTGTTGAAACAATGACCTCAATAAATTAATTGATGATCAAATTTTTTATAGTTGCAAGCACTTCATGAGCAATCTGAAGAAAGACATCAAAGTTCGCATATTAGGCTTCTGGTCTTGAAAAGAATTTGAGAACGAGTTTAACGCAGATACCATGGCTTTTGAGGATTCTCTAACGCGAATAATCTACCAACTCTTTAAAAAATTGAAAAAGGAGTAGTGCTCGCCAAGAGATATGAATTATGAGGATTTCTGCATTTATTTGAAACAGACCAGCGACACTTGTCAAGACTCACAGACAATGAGAATCCCTGCTTGTCTAATAGCCAACTAAGAAAACTTTGTAAAAATTGAATTTCTTCTTTTGTTATTTGAACTTTTGTATCTGCATGAGACAGCACCTGAATTAACATTACCATGTCTAGCATCCTTTTAAAGTTTTGCTACAACACAGTAGATTTGGCTGAACTAAATTTGTCAACTTGCGTATTCTTTTGATAACATTATCGTCTTTCATTATAATATTATGGTCCTAAAACAGCTAAAGAAAAAAATTCTAACTTCATAGATAGTTGAATGTAAGTAAAAATCTTTTCATTGAGTTTTAAAAACAACAAATTAGGCAGAATGGAGAATTTATTCTTTCGAGTAATCTCAAAATTTTCTCGCGCAAGAGAGCGAATCATGAGTTACAGCATATATGAAATCAACCATATCATAGCTCACAAAAAAGTATTATGTGTTCTACTTGGTCTACAAGCCATTTTGTGGCACTAGCACTTTGACGAGATGTGTGGTGAAAAAAATTCAACAACTGGTTAAATTTGTTTTTTCATTGTTTGCTGATTCAATAAAATTTGAAAATGTAAATGAAGTTTTTTTTTTGTATGAAAAGCAATATTTAAAAGTGAAAGAAAACATCTAACAATTTGACTCTGATAAAACTTATCTGTTAAGTCTTTTTTGTGAAAAAACAGTATTGGTCTGAAAATTAAAACAGCAAAAAATAAAAAAATATCTTCATATAGACCATCTTCATCGCAATTGATTTATGGTCAGACTTTGTGAGTAACCTTTCACCAAAATTTCTTGCGCTTGTGATCAGACGTTGTACATCCAGCGACCTATTCGTGCTTTAATGACCAAATTTTAGTGCTTTCACAAAAACTTTCGTGCGGTAATTATTAGATTTGGTGAGTTTGTCAGACTTTTTGTGCATATATGTCCACAGTTTTGATAGTTCATCTGACTATTCGTGCTTTCATATCTCGTTTGTGCGTTCACCAAACTTTCATGTTTTCAGAGGAATTTTGTGCGTTTATGACGAGACTATCCTAAATCCCTCTGATCAGACTATCGAGCGATCCCAATATTTTGTGCGAATCTCTTGCAACCCGAAATCTTCTGAAACTATAGTGCGAGCAACGCTCCCTCTGATCAGAACACAATCCAAACTTTGTCCTATGATTATGCAACCCAGAATTATAGTTATAATCAGTTCGAGTTTGTTTAAATTATTCAAATCAGACCTATACTACTGTACTTAAGTTTTAAATAGCAGTTATATCTTGCTAAGGCTCGCACAAAGCTTATTGGTGAAAATATAAACAAAAATTCAGCTCCAGGTGTCTTTATTTTTCAAGGTCACCAAAAACAGTGGTAGAGAACTGCAGTCAATTGAATGTGGTCAGTTATTGTTTTCTGGTCAGATTTTGGGCAACTTATGTTCAAGCTTTGGAGTCTGATCAGACCGTAGTGCAAACATTGTCTATACTTTAGTGCAAGCTAAGATCAGACTTTAGTGAGACTTTGCTCTCCGATCAGACCGTAGTGCGGCTGTTATCTAGACCATTTCGCTGACTCTGCTCTATGATCAGACAGTAGTTCGACCAGAGTCCAGACCATTGTACTAATCATGCGTTTCCCAGACAATATTATTTGAGTTGCACCAAATAGTCTCACCAGAGTTGTGTAGGGTCGCACAACTAAGCCTTGGAAGACCTCAACTTGGACAAGGAAATAGTTGCAGTTTTGGGGAGTAGGTAGTACTTCCATGCATAGTTTATTATTTTACAGTAATTATTCGAAAAAGATGCTATTTCTCTCTCGGTAATTATCAAACTATTTGACTTTTTGAAAAATTGCATGGAAAATGGTTAATGGAAAATTGATCTTGGACTTTTCCTTTTCAGTTTGCACTTCCGAATGCTGATCAGGAATTTTCCAAACAGAGATGGAGAAAATAGAGAAAGAAAGGAGCGGAAGCTATACGTTGAAGAGAGAGGCTGCTAAATTTGAAGGAGCTTTAATACTTTAAACTAATAATTGATTTTACTGAATTATAATTGAATGGGCATGCAATGTTTCATTTAATTATATTCAATTATAATCGATTTTTTGTTAAGTTATATATAATCTATTTATGTAACTTTTCGTCATTTTAATTTACCTAAAATGATATAAAAAAGAACGATTTTGGTGTGCGGGGAAACAATCACCCAATTAGAAACTAATATCAGCGTTTTGTCAATTTGTATTTGCCAGTAAAGAAAGTTCAATAATTTCATGCGTGTGCCATCTTCACTAGCGCCCTAATTCATATATCTTCTTTAATTCGCACAGATATCTGTTTGTTTGTTCATGTGGAATGTTTTAGCAAAGGGAAAAGGCAGAATCAATTTTAAATTACGTTGCCTCAATACTGGTCGGTCATCTCTGTACTTCGGTAACGCTTCAGATATTTGCTTTCCCGTACATAAGGCTCAGTGACAATCAGTACTGATTCAGAACAGTTTCAGAGAAATTTCAAGTTTTAGAATTGACTCAGAAGGATTTCAGAACCAAATTTGAAGCGATTACTTAATTTCTCCGCATCATGAAAATTCGGAGAAAAAAATCAGTTTTATTCTGAATTGTAAGATAATTCAGAATGAATCACTGATTAAACTCTGAATCAGACAAGTTCTGTGCAAATTTTGACCCGAATTAGACTCTGAATCAATACTGAATTTGCCTAAGATGTAGATACGGGCTACCATTGCTACCTAAATATGAAATTCTGTGGTAAGATCGTCAATGAACCTATAATATCACACTTTTCAGATCGTAGATTAAAATGGACACCATTTAAAAAAATTTTTTTCGTTGAAGGCCAATGGCAACTACGATATATTCAATGTACTACGTGATCCAAATGACGCCATTTGAGATCACCTTTGATTTTTTATGGTCTTATTTATGGTATCAAAGAAGCCATACAACCATACATGTCTTACGTATGGTTTCCAAGAAACATTTATGGTGGTCATCCCGGGAGTGCGCGCTCAGAACGTGTAGTCTGGATTGGCCCTTGATTAACCTTTCCAGATCATAGTTAAAACGTTGCTTAGACCGTGTGGAGTCTGGATCAGGCACTGATAAGACCCCCTGATCAAACTTTCCTGAACGTAGACTTGCTTCCAGACTCTGTCGCTGGATCGCCCCAGACCCCCGATGCGTGACAAAGGTCAGTCTGATCACAACTGGTTTGTGTCGTGCAGCTCAACCTGGGTAGTCATAAAACGTTTTTGGTTGGATGTAAATTCAGAAAAAAAATCACAAATCGGTCGAAAAGTTTTGCAAGCACTATTGTAACACAAGACTTCAAAAAACATTTTTTTCGTTGTTCAGCATATTATGAATTGCAAATGCTACCGAGAGACCACTATTAGGTCTCTCGATTGGGGTGCGGGGAAAAGTGCTGGCGATAATACACTTATTTTTATTCATATTGACACAAACAATTCAATCACCAAAAGGGGTAGTGTTTGTCTAAAAGAAGCACTCTTATTTGTCAATAAGTGAAATTTTCGACAATTAGACAAAATGATAGGTAATTTTTAAAATTTCAGTAGACAATCACAATTTTTTTTTTCATTTTTATATAAACTGATTAAGGTGAGTAGAGCGTGTAAGCTCACATAAAAGTTTGCATGGCGACAACTTATAACGTTTCAGAACTTAATATCTGATAAATTGAACTCTTTTTCAGAATACAGGCTTTCAACTGACAAAATAACACATGGTGTACGACAAGTTTAAGATTGAACTAATGGCTTGCACAACTAACACATACTTTCACACGCTTTCATATATTGGAGCATATTTACAACAGCAGTTTCAAACTATGCCAAATTAAATGAAGATATAGAATTCGGAGCACTAGACCATATTGCTAAAAGCGATCAAACTATAATTTCCGTCTTTCTTTGCGAATATTGATGCATATTGCATTTGAGTGTTAAAAAATACTTGAATTACTTTTCTATTCATTTTGTGATTTTATATATACCAGTTACCAAAGATTCTGACCTATACATTACACGCAGTTGTTAATATTGTACTCGGATAAATATTGGAAAATTATAAAATAGGAAAAATTTTTTGCATCAAATATATTTTCAAACCAAAGTCATCAGTTTACCCGCCGGGTCGTCTTTTGTACTTTTAAATTAATCCATTTATACGATTAACGAATTTAGTGTGCTTGTGTCATTAACAAACGCTTCACGAGTTTAATTTTGAGAGTCAAGTAGAAACCTACCGATAGCAAACATTCTCAAAAATGGGACTGGTTTGTTCATGTTTGTCTCAGAAAGCTGGAAATGGGGAGAGATCCAAAGGAGGAGAAGAAGGGACAAAGTCGAGTGGGGGAGGGGTCAACAGTCAAGAAGCAGAAGATCAACAGCAAAGACCAATCAGAGATGCGATATGACGATTGAGCACTACTCATTAACTTTTCACAAACATCATTATAGATATCAAACTTAGTTGATTTGCAATTTTGAAGCAATTTATATTTCACGTTGAGCAGTCCAGTTTTTTTCAGGATTTTTGTAATTAACTATTTTTTTTCAATAAATTTATTTGAGAAAGAAATCTAGAGAACTCAAATCTACAATATATAATCAGAGTGGCAACTTACGTTTTGAAATTAAAGAAACTTGTACCAGTAGAGAAGACAGCAGTAAAGAAAGATAAAATAAACTGTTCTTTTTTGAGCTTCAACTTTTCTGGATTTACACCCCCCCTGTTTGCTTGCTGAAATAACAACATTAGGGCAAACTGTACGCCGGCTAATTGGTTTTCGCTGATTGAGGATTTATGTAGATGTTGAATTACATAGCCGGCAGATTGCCGGAATAGCTGCGAAAGAATAGATTTGCGTACCGTATAATAGAGATAGAAACAGATTAAAATATAAGTTGAGAAGTTTTGGACGCGGCTCAAAAACTCTATGTAAAAAACATGCAGCGATAAACTAACTAAACTTGTTAAAATTTATTGCGCAGAAGCCTTTTCTTTAAAGGGCCCTTTATTACATTTATGAATTCCTTTGACCCTAAACTAAATCAAATTAAACTTAAGTTTTACAGTGCAAAAGTCATTTTATTGAGTGAGGTGAGTCACCTATGATCGAAATCTGATCACGCAAATTACCTAAACACTTTTGCTAGAGAGAGTGAGTAATGACGTCACTCGCGGAAATGCCGATAGTGAGACGCAAACGTCATTCACAAAATTTGACTTCTTCAGCTCCGCTGTGTGAACAAATGCAAAATGAAAAAGAGCGAAACTTATGCCAAAGTCACCACGAGAAGAAAACGCATAAAATTTGATTATATTAAATGTATTTGGTAGCGTAAAAAACGTTTTTAGGATGGTCAAAATACTGATAAACTCGAAGAACTGACAACGCTAAAAATAACTCATGATGCTGGTCTAAGAGATGATGCTGGTAAAAAAATAGAACTCGGCGATCAATTGTTATACCCAAAAACACATTTTGAAAACATAAGATAGACAAGGAGGCTCGCTAATGTGCGTACGCACATAATGTTCTGACGCCGGTCATCCACATTGTTGACTTAATTGGTCATCCACATTGTTGACCAAACGATGAAGAGATAGAAAACTTTCAAAAACATACATATCGTTCAATAAACAACCAATGGAATAAAATAGTGCAATGCCAGAGGGCCAATGAAAATTGTTGGTAATAAGTTTACTAGGAAAAACAAAAAAAAATCCAACCTCAAACATTGTTTCTGACCAAAATTCGATGTCTATAATAAAAAAAGAACAAAACAAAATCAAACTCGCCTCGGATATAAGATAAACAAAACAGTTTAACCTATGCTTCATTATAAAAGATCTGGGATCTGTCCTCAATTCGACTGGTTAACAGGTCGACAAAAAAGAGCAAAGAAGTTCGAAGTTTGAAAATACGTTTCTATTTTTGAAAACAATTAATTTCACAGTTATTAACGTTATCAGATATCATTTGAAATCACTAAAATGTTCATTATGTCCGCATTCAGAAGGAAACCATTCAGACAAGTCATTACCAAATGATCAATTGCGCAATATTTCAAAGCCAATGGAACCTAAGATTATTGTTATAAAATAGAAGGAATACAAAAATCCTTTAAAATGTATAAATATATAAAATCTCAAACATTTCATAATATCTCGTAGTTAAAGTAGTAACAAATCCAACAAACAAAATTTTGAAACCTAAACTGTTATAAAGAATATTTTATAGATCACTGGAAACGGGTTGCGACCTGCGTTTACAGCGACTGAGCTACAAATCGGCCAAAAAAACTATTTAAAAAAATGACGAAGCTCAAAAACCCAAATATGTTTTCAAAAACAAATATTTTTGAAAATTATTAAAGACTTATTATTTTGAAAAAGAGCGATGGTTAAATTGCAACAACTCACGAAGCCAATTGAGACTGTCATTAACGAGAATAAACCATCACACTAAAAAATAACAACAAATACAGGCAGAAGCCAAAATTTCACAAACAGTTTTATTCCACCACAGTGTTCAAGGCACTATGTTTATCAGATGGTATCTGCAAGAACTGTAAACTTAATCAGCAAAAGTAAATTAGACTATTAATTAGTGAGATTAAGTTACATGGTGACGAAAGTGAAAGCAAAAATCGACAGTTGAAAAAAGTTGTTTTTTTTTAAAATTTAGTTTGAAAGCATTACATGAAATAAACAGGTGTAAACTGAAATCTTTAACCAGGCTGAGTTATACGTCCTGAAGAATCAATTAAGACTTAACGATATCAGTTATATGGAGCACAACAACAAAAAAGGCAGACAAACATAGACAAAACAAAAAAAATCCAAAAAAATTGCGAGACAATTGTGTCTAAGCCCAAACAGCATGCACTACGCAACAAAAAAGCATATCGAGATTTTCCGACATTGTATGTTTTCCCTACTATCCTTTTGGACTCATCAATCATGTGACAATTCGAAAAGATACAAAATGAATTCACAAAATATGCAGATACGCTCAAAAATTAAAAAAAAACTTGTAGTATCAAAACAAAGAAACAATTAGTTGAAGTTAAAAGTTGAAGTTGATACTGAGCCAGAAGTCGACAAAAATAAAATAAAATAGTGGCAAAGTTCAAAATTGCACAGATTTTTCTTTAAACAAATATCTACAAAGTCAAAACAGACCTTGGATAACAATTGAAAGATTGCTTTAGAATCATTTATATCACCTAAAAATTGGACTGAACCTTTTTATGGGGACACTAAGTCACTGGGCTACAGAAAGTATAAGAAATGAAAGCAAAACTCTAGAAGTTCAAAAAAATTTACGAAAGCAATTGGTAAGAGTCATAAAAACCCTGAGCTTAACTCTGAAACCAAGATGTATTCTCGTTGCACCTCCTTTATGGTAGATAGTATCTGTCGTTAATTGAGTCCCGATTAGAAATTTTTCTGAGTAATTTACATAAAAAACATTACACAGCGGAAATATTCTGAAAAATCGTTCGTGCTCTATTAAAATCTTTTAATTTTTTTTTATCGTAAGGATAGATGGTGAGATCAGGATCAACCTAAGTGGTGCTCCACTTCTAAAAAAACACTCAATTGTTCAATTGGTTGAGAAATAGATCAATTTTTAAACAAGTTTTTTCAGTTTGTCAAATATAAATAAAGCATTTTGTATAATTATCGAGTTTAAATTTGCAAAATACTCTCAGATTTTTAATTCCAGAAGACTACTAAAGACAGCGGGAGTATAATTAGCCCTTTGTCGGGATTAAAAAGAAAATGGTTACAGTTTTTAGGTGTCTACTGCCAGCAAATTTAAAGCAGGTGGGCTAAAAAGACAAATTTGGTCTCAATTTAGACGAAAAAGTCGGAATTTTGAAAAATTAAAAATTTAGCATAAATTCTAAGCAAAAATCTCCGATCAAACAATGCAGGAGCCCTTCCCTATCTTAAAAGATAAAATTCAAAACACTAGAGTTGAGAATTTTAACATATTTTAACAAAATACAGAAAATATGAATGAAAACAGCTGAATTACGTCTAATATTCACAAAATCATAAACCTCGATAACTCCCTATAAAAACAAAAATTGAAAAAAATTTCTTTATTTCATATTCAAAGCTGGACGGGATTTCTAATGATAACTCTCACAACTCTCTACTATGATTATATCAGTCGGCCACAATTGTCTGAACAAAAAAACCATTTGAGTATATGGTTCCTCCCCCACCAAAGTGGGCCGGAACAATAATATCTTAGAAACTAAACTAAATTTCTAACAGGAAAAGAACAATGAAAACAAATACTCAAAAACCACTGCTTTTATTTTAAATCACTGCAATTGAGACAAAAAGAAGATATTCTTCTTCATTGTTGGAGATATGATAAACAAAATGAATTCAAACTATTTCAAAAATAAATTTATCTTAGAAAAAACAAAAGCAAAAAAAATTCGAAAGATTGAAAAAAAGTATGAGAAAATCTCAAAATTGTTGCAGAAAGTAGTTATCAGTAACAGCTTTTTCGAAAAGATTTCCAGCAAATTCTCTCTGCTGCATTCTGTAAAAGAAATCAATTGCAAACAAAAGAAGTGAAAAATCCTAAGAAAAAACAAAATATTTAAAAAATTCCAAAAACTGATAAAAGCTTAGCGAAATCAGAAAATTAGGTGTTGGTTAAGAAGCTATAATAATAGATGCAAGAACGTACAAATTATAGACACAATTTAAGAAACACAGAAACAAAAGGATTACTTCTTTAAAACCAAAATCTATAGAAAAAATGAAGATAACGAATTCATATCACAATTTCGCATTCAAGACCTAAAATAAATTTAAAGCCAACCTCCTGTACAGATAACAAAAATGAAAATGAAATTCAATGGTTGGAAACGTTGAAACTTTTTGCAAAAAATGTCAAAGATTTTTTTAAAAACTGCATTAATGAATAAATTTTAACTGTATTTCAAAAACTTCAGGCCAAAAAATGATTGAATGATTAATAAAACGACAAAAAATCCCTGATGTTCCAAAAACAGACTAGTTTCTAGTAAATTAATCAAATTTTAAAGAAAAACTGAGAAAAAATGGAATTAACTAGCATAATCGAATAAGCAGTTGAAAAAAGTTTATAAAACAAAATTACCTGGCGGTATAAAGGTCTCAGTATATGAATTATCACTGGGAAGTTGCCATATGAACTAATTTTTTATTGAAAGCGCGACGGAAAACTCCAAAACGTTTAAAGAAAAAAACCAGAAATTATTTGAAAAATCAAGAAATATGTGCTGATTTTGAACTTGAAACGCATTTTTGGGCTCTGCAAAGTACGGTGGTATCAATTTTTGAGGGATACGTTTTCAATGTGACGACGAATAAAAAATTTTTAAAAAACAAACTACAAGCCGAAAAATTGGGCTACTTAGACAAAAATATGGCTAAAAACCGTTATGTTTGTGCCATTCTGTTAGAAATATTTTTCAAAGTTCAAAAGCTGTATACTTGTGATATCAAAAACATCTAATTTGGGTGGGGGTTATCTTTCGAATGTGCTCAAAGAAATGTTGTTATATTGATTTAGATTAAATATATTAGTTTCCCTTGATTGCGAGTGTTTTGTATGATTGTGGTTTGTGTTCTGAGGCTCTTGTCGAAAGTCACTTCCGTTCGTTTTCGACAAAAGAAGTCATGTCAGTGACATCCTCGGCCCAATTGTAGGATTACGAACTGTTGCTGTGCTGTATGATATCAGTGTAAAATCAGCAAGATAAGAAGACAAGATAAAATAATCAATCGCAAACATATTAATCGGAAAAGCAAGTTTGGGAGGAACTAAAGTATTGGCGACTGAAAAGGGGACAAACGAGAATGAGCAAAAGAATATACCAAAAATGAATTGGCGCAAAAAAGAGACTGCAATTAATGTAACGGTGCTTGACTATTGATCGCAAAACATTTGATGTGAAACTTTGCAATAACGTGACTGCTTGCATCAACTTTTAGAGAAGACTTGACTAACGATTCTATACCTTTTCCTATTGAAAACTAAAGTATACATCTGCTCCTTAGAATGAAAACACCAATATAATTTTGTTTATTTATTAAGACTTTGCTTAGTTTGATGACTGGTCTTATTTTCTCACCGTGTGGAGTTCTCAGTTTCACGGAGCGTACTACACCATCTAAACCGGGGTAAATTTCTATAACTTTTGCAAGAGGCCAGAGACCTCGCTTTTCAAGTAGCCAAACCAAATCATTTACCTTGAGATTTTCAGAAATTTTGATCCACTTCAACCATGTCTGTTGATTAGGGATGTATTTGCGAAGAAATCTATTCCCAAAGTGCGAGGCTAGTTCTTGAGCAGATTTCCGTGAAACGGACACGGTGACTTTTTGAGTTTCAAAAATACCAGGAGGGTAGTTAACTGACGATCTATCGAGTAAAAAGTGGTGAGGCGTGAGAAGCAGAGGATCTTTAATTTCAATTGGGACATTAGTTAGGGGTCTAGAATTCATGTTGGAGTCAATCTCACAAACCAGTGTCAACAAAAAATCATCTGAAAGGGTATTAGACCCATATACGTTGTACAGAGATAGCTTAAATATCTGCACTAGGCGTTTCCAACTTTCACCGAAGTGTGGAGCCGCCGGGGGGTTAAACACCAACTCAATTTCAACCTGCTTAAGATGCAAATGACTTGCAAAATCTAGGCAATCTCTAAGGCTTGCAATACTGGATTGCAAAGAGTTATTTGATCCAACAAAAGATTTTCCACAATCGGAAAAGAACTTTTTTGGTTTTCCTCTACGGCTAACAAAGCGACGGATGCAATTGATTGTTGAATCTGTTGTCAAGTCGATGGCAACCTCTAGATGGACAGCGCGTACTATTAGGCACGTGAAGAGGAGTATGTATCTAGCACCGTTTTTTCCATGTTCTTTAACTGGAAGGGGTCCTATGAAGTCTAAGCCTGTGGTTTGAAAAACGTGATGCTTTCCTTGTTGTAATCTAAATTCTGGGAGCGTCTGCATGGAATACATTGTCTAACTGTTTGTTTGACTACCACCCTGCACCTAAGAATTCAAAAGAGTTCCGATAATAAATTTCTAGTTTAATCTAATAAATTTTTAATTTGATAGATGATACCGCAAAACCTTTTCTTAAGTTCGAAATTTGCGATTTGAAATCTTGATGTTGGGCACTCTTTATCAAGTAATTGTAGGCTTTTGTATAATGTGCTAGTGACAAAATGGATTCCTTTTTCCTGCATTTATCTGCAAACAAGAAGCAAAGCGCTGAAATTCTAAGTAAACGATTCCAACTGCTGAAACGCGATATGTCAATTTGGCATTTCAGTTCTCTCATTGGATCTGCCACTATAATTTTAACATGTTGAGCAGAAAATAAATTTTTTTCGGCCACGTGTTTTTATTTTGACACAGAAAGGATAGACCTAATAGCCAACGTGAGTTGACATTCATCTGGTGAACGTTGTAGCCGCGGGTACCATCGTCAGCAGGACTTCTGGTAGACGAAATGTAGAACCACACTTGGGCAGAGGAAACGTCTAGAATTTTGGCTAGTCTGTTAGCAATGAAGATCCGATGACGAATCTCAGGTGGCCGTAACCAATACAGAGCGGTCGTACTATCAGACCAAAAAACTTTTTTATGGATTTCGATATCCACCTCATCTTTGACAAACTGAGCTAGTTGAGCACCATATACCGCACCCTGTAGTTCCAAATTAGGAACCGTCATCCGTTTTATTGGTGCAACTCTTGGTTTACCAATCACAAATGCGGCGGAGACGGATTCGTCAATGTGTTCAATTCGTAGATAACTGACTGCTGATAATGCTAACTCGGATGCATCTGTGAACGTGTGTAGTTCAATCGATGAAATCGGTTTCTCGTTTAACAATTTGCGAGGAAGATGTACATCCTCAAAAAAAGCAAGTTCTTTTTTCAGATTCTCGAAAACAGACTTCTCATCGAGCTGTATTGGTTTGCTCCATTTTGGACCATAGTTCAATGCTATTTGGAGAATTTTGCGAAATCTTGTAAAGGGTGCAATAATTCCTAGGGCGTCAAATTTGGACGCAACAAAGCGAAGTATTTTACGCTGACTCATTTTTTCGTCGAGTTTGATCTTATGAAACAGTTTTTGCTTTATAACAAACGTATCTGTTTCGGGAAACCAGGGTAGACCAAGAACCTTTTGACTTTGTGGAGCGGATGTTTCTGGGGTGAGTCGGGTATCCGGATTCAGCAGGTCAAGAACTTGTTGACTATATGAATTAAACTTCGTCAGATTGAAGCCACCAGTAGCAGGAACCTTGCGAGTCTCATGGACAATTTTTGTAGCTTCGTTTGAACTCGATACGGCAAGATACAAATCATCCATGTAAATATTCCGTTCTATGACCTTTTGCACACCTAGATACGCTTTTGCATTGTCCTGAGCAGATCTTCTGCGCGTATGATGCTATGCAAGGTGAATCTGTTGCACCAAATATATGACTGGTGTATTCATAAGTTTCTATGTGTCCATTGTTCTTCCAGAGGAAGCGTAAGTATGGTCGGTCTTTAGGGTCAACTTTCACTTGCAAGAACATTTGTTCTGTGTCTGCGCACAGTGCAATTTGATTCCCATGAAACCTCATAACCACACCAGTTAAGTTGCTGAGCAGATCTGGCATTTTCAGTAAATTAGAGATGAGGGACTGGCCCTGGAAAATACTGGAACTGTTTGCAACTGTACGAACCTTACCAGGTTTATTTTCGTAGGTGACTGGTTGATGGGGCAAAAAGGAGACATTATCTGTTGAAGAGTTGGCATCATGAATTTTAACAACGTATTCTTTTTCTGAGTCTGCGTCCAGAGTATACTGATACTTTTCTTTTAGTAGCAGATTTTTTGAAAGTTCTTGATCTAATTGATCAAGTTGTTTTTATGCTAACCATCTGTTGTTAGGAAGAAATGCACCTTGCTTCCAGAGGAGACCTATCTGATAATGGCCGTCAACGATCTTGGTCGTGGATTCTAAAAGTTCAATTGCTTTTTTATCATTTTCCGACAAGGCTTTTCGGGGCGATGCAATGCCTTAATTTTCCACTTTCATCCAATCTTGGACCAATTTGAAAAGAGAATCGTCCATATTAGGGCAGTTTTGAGTATACTGTACAGGTGTAGGCTCAATGAAAACTAAATTCGTTTTACCGGCCAGCCTAATGGAGTTTCAACGCCCCATGGGGCATTTTTTGGACCTTTTATGATTTGTTTATTGTGAATCAAGTCTAAGTTGTCAATGCCTATAATACTCGAGACGTTGTTCTTTTGAAGTTCCGGAAATATTATATGACTGAGATGATCATCGTTTTTGCACAAAGCGTTTAGTTGAGCTACATTCACTGCGGACATGTTCAGATCTGGTACTACCATAACATCATTAAGTCTGACAGGTTCGATTGAGCTATCTATTGGCTTTTTGTCAAAGCAAACTTTAGAGCAATCAATTTCCTTAGTCGTGTGATAACCACTTATTGGCATTTTACCTGTTTTTTTGAGGTTAAGACCCAGTTCTTCTGCGGTTGATTTCAGAAGGAGACTTTGATAGCTACCGTTGTCTAGTTATGCGTTTGTCTTCACAGACTGGTTTGCATTTTCCAGTTAAGCTGCCACAAACACTACCTGGATTGTTCCAACAAATTGCACTGGTTTAACGTTTGAGTTGCTTTTGAGTGTGTTATGTCTTTTGCCGCAGCCTTTTGAGCAACAGACATTTTTCGAATTGCATTGATCTACATGATGATGTCCAAAACAATTGAAACAAAGCTTCTGATCTTTCCTTTTCAAGGGACTCAGTGCTTGAAAATGTATGCAATTGTAGAGGTATTGACAGTTGTCATTGTTCGGACAATAAACGCTTTCTTTTGTTTTAGACTGAAATTGCATTTGATCCCTATTACTCAGGAATTGATGCTTTGGACTTGCATTAGCATTATTTCTATTAGAGTGCGACATTTTCCGGGCCATTTTATGAACACCAATGTTTTGAGAAGGCGGGAAGTTTCAGTTTGTTGGTAAATCTCGGCATGCTTTTGCATAGTTTAGAAGCCATTCAGCAGGCGCGTTTAAGGATGGCTGTGTGATGGTTTTTTCCAGGACGTAACGGTTTCTTTTGAGTCTGACTGGATTTGGTAATTTTGTTAAAGCTATGTTCATGTTGATGGTGGAGTGAAGATCATGAATAAAACTGAGCTGTTGAAAAATGTCGACAAGCGTTAGAAAAAAAACGAGGAGTACTGCATATTTTTCCGGATTTGATAAGTTGGGGTTTCTAAAATTCGAAAATTTGTCAAGAAAAGCATTGACAATCCTCTTTGAATTGCCAAAATGTTCTTGCAGTCTTGATAGAGCTGCTGCGTATAAATCACCGTTGCAACCGTAGTCATCAACTAGTGCTTAAGCTTCTCCTGTGAGCAGTGATTGCAAATGAATCATTTTTTCCGCTGTGGGCATGGGTGATTGGTCGATAGTTGCTTTGAAAATGCTATACCATTTTATCCACTTCAATGGATCGCCATTGAACGTTTCTGCGTGCAGTTTTGGTACAGATTATTGGAAGCATACTGACATTGAACTGGTTGAACACTGGCTTGAGCTTTCCGCGTTTAGAAGTCCTCGATGATCAAAGTTGTTGTTTGATGCGTTACGATTTGTTTCAGGGAAAATAATCTGAGCAGTGGGCCAATTGAAGGAATGTGTGTTAAGCAATGACGATGGAGCGGCGTTAGAATCAAATAGTAAGCTGCTGTGTGCAGAAGAACTGACATTGTTGTTCACAGCAGACGCCGATGAACTAACTGCATATTGCTCCTGGTTGTTGATATCAAGACCAGGTTGAATTGGGTTAGAAAATTGAAAATTAGAGCTGTCCGGCGGACAATTTGGTCTTGTGGTGGCACCAACACTCAAGCTGACGTCCTCTACAGTTTTTATCTGTGACTTACCTTTGACGTATTTTTTTGAAATTATCGAAACATTTATTAACTTCTATCTTAAGTCGACTATGTTCTCGAGAACAATTGCTCTGTTCTGAAGGATCAATCAGAATTATTACTTCAGAAACTAGGGTTTCAAGTTTTTGCTGCTTCTCTTTTATCTCTTCGACTGTTTCTTGTAGTATGTCAACATCTTCAGATTCACCTATCGAGAAGTTTAGTTAGTCAAGGTGAAAATGTATATCGTCCACTATCATCATTTTGGAGGATTCGATCATATTCTGTTTTTAAATTGTTTCTGGCTTTTCTTCAGAGAGGCTCTCTGTTGGAGCACTGGAACATTGGTGAAGATTTTCCAAGATAATTGTTTCCCTCTTGTCGCTCTCGGAGTTAGAGGTTGACCGAGTGTCTACCATGACTACAACGTACACTGTTTTCTTTACCTTGCTGGAGAATATTTTGTTTTGGTTTTTGGCTTTTGTAACTCCCACCAGATAAGCAACAACAAATTTAACTTCAAATAACTAACTGCCTTACAATTATCTGGTACAAATATTTTAAAGGGCTACTTACCAGCGCTATCTAGGTGTTTCTACATGTACCAGTTACCTACCTGTTAAATGCTTACTTGTTACTTGCTACCTATTTTCTAAAAGTTTATACAAAGTAAATCTAATTACGGGTTGTTTATAATCCAACTAACTCACACTTGCTACCTACCTGCAAATTCATACTGAAATTACCTACCTACAAGCTCCCAAAAGTTACTTACCTAATACCTGCTCCTTACATGCTGCAACTTGTACCTACTCATAACTACCTGCAAACTTATACCAACCTTCCCACCTACAAGCTCCCAGTTTTTACCTACCTAATACCTGCTACCTACCTGCTGCAATTTGTACCTACTTATACCTACCTGCAAACTTATACGAAACATACCCAACTACAAGCTCCCAATTTTTACCTACCTAATACCTGCTACCTACCTGGTGCTACTTGTACTGCTTATACCTACCTTCTAATTACCAGTAGCTCTGTTGCTCGATACCTGCAATCTACCATTAACAGCTTTTAACAATAGGTCCACACCTATTAGTGAAATGCAGAAAAGTTAAGATGGTAATCAAGCTGGGGAATTTGAGATTTGTATGATACCCAAAATAAACGAAAAGCAAAGTTCAGGTGAGTGGTTCGGAAGGCAAAAGACCGGGGAATTTGGCGCGGGTAAAACCCCAAAAACCGAAAGCCAAGCGAGCGTGGGGGGGTTGGGAATCCAACCAACTAGGGGGAATTTGGACCGGATAATGCCCCAAAAACCAAAAGCCAAGAGAACGCGGAGGGTTGTGAAGGCAACCAACTAGGGGGAAATTTGGGGCGGGTAAAAATCTCAAAAGCCGAAAGCAAAGAAAGCGCAGGGGGTTGGGAGGCAACCAACCGGGGGATTTGGGGCGGATAAAATCCCAAAAACCGAAACAAAACAAGGCGCGGGGCGCTGGGAGGGCAACCAATCGGGGGAATTGGGGCGGATAATACCCCAAAACCGAAGGCAAACAAAGAGCGGGGGGTTGGGAAGGCAACCAACCGGGGAATACGAGGAGGGTAAAACCCCAAAAACCGACAGCAAAGAAAACGCGGGAGGTTGGGATGGCAACCAACCGGGGGGAGTTTGGGGTGGGTAAAACCCCAAAAACCGAAAGCAAAGAAAACGCGGGAGGTTGGGAAGGCAACCAACCGGGGGGAATTTGGGGTGGGTAAAACCCCAAAAACCGAAAGCAAAGAAAGCGCAGGGGGTTGGGAAGACAACCAATCGTGGGGAATTTGGGGTGGGTAAAACCCCAAAAACAGAAAGCAAACAAAGCAAGGGGGCTGGGAAGGCAATCAACAGGGGGCATTTTGGGTGGGTAAAACACCAAAAACCGAAAGCAAACAAAGCGCTGATGGGCTGGGAGGTCAACCAACCGGAGGAATTGGGGCGGATAAAACCCCAAAACCGAAAGCAAACAAAGGGTGGGGGGTTGGGAAGGCAACCAACCGGGGGAATTGGGGCGGATAAAACCACCAAAAACCGAAAGCAAAGAAAGCGCAGAGGATTGAGAAGGCAACCAACCGGGGGGAATTTGGGGTGGGTAAAACACCAAAAACCGAAAGCAAAGAAAGCGCAAGGGGTTGGGAGGCAACCAACCGGGGGATTTGGGGCGGGTTAAACCCCAAAAACCGATAGCAAAGAAAGCGCAGGGGGTTGGGAAGACAACTAACCGTGGGGAATTGGGGGTGGGTAAAACCCCAGAAACCGAGAGCAAAGAAAGCGCAGAGGGTTGAGAAGGCAACCAACCGGGGGGAATTTGGGGTGGGTAAAACACCAAAAACCGAAAGCAAAGAAAGCGCAAGGGGTTGGGAGGCAACCAACTGGGGGATTTGGGGCGGGTTAAACCCCAAAAACCGAAAGCAAATAAAGCGCTGGGGGCTGGAAGGGCAACCAACCGGGGGGAATTTGGGGTGGGTAAAACACCAAAAACCGAAAGCAAACAAAGCAAGGGGGCTGAGAAGGCAATCAACCGGGGGGAGTTTGGGGCGGATAAAACCCGGAAAACCGGAAGCAAAAAAAGCGCAGGGGGTTGGGAAGGCAACCAATCGTGGGGAATTTGGGGTGGTTAAAACCCCAAAAACCGACAGCAAAGAAAACGCGGGAGGTTGGGATGGCAACCAACCGGGGGGAGTTTGGGGTGGGTAAAACCCCAAAAACCGAAAGCAAAGAAAACGCGGGAGGTTGGGAAGGCAATCAACAGGGGGGCATTTTGGGTGGGTAAAACACCAAAAACCGAAAGCAAACAAAGCGCTGATGGGCTGGGAGGGCAACCAACCGGGGGAATTGAGGCGGATAAAACCCCAAAACCGAAAGCAAACAAAGGGTGGGGGGTTGGGAAGGCAACCAACCGGGGGAATTGGGGCGGATAAAACCACCAAAAACCGAAAGCAAAGAAAGCGCCGAGGGTTGAGAAGGCAACCAACCGGGGGGAATTTGGGGTGGGTAAAACACCAAAAACCGAAAGCAAAGAAAGCGCAAGGGGTTGGGAGGCAACCAACCGGGGGATTTGGGGCGGGTTAAACCCCAAAAACCGATAGCAAAGAAAGCGCAGGGGGTTGGGAAGACAACTAACCGTGGGGAATTGGGCGTGGGTAAAACCCCAGAAACCGAGAGCAAAGAAAGTGCGGGAGGTTGGGAAGGCAATCAACAGGGGGGCATTTTGGGTGTGTAAAACACCAAAAACCGAAAGCAAACAAAGCGCTGATGGGCTGGGAGGGCAACCAACCGGGGGAATTGAGGCGAATAAAACCCCAAAACCGAAAGCAAACAAAGGGTGGGGGGTTGGGAAGGCAACCAACCGGGGAGATTTGGGGTGGGTCAAACCCCAAAAACCGAAAGCAAATAAAGCGCTGGGGGGCTGGGAGGGCAACCAACCGGGGGAATTGGGGCGGATAAAGCCCCAAAACCGAAAGCGAACAAAGCAAAGGGGGTTGGAAAGGCAACCAACCTGGGGAATTGGGGCGGATAAGACCCCAAAAACCGAAAGCAAAGAAAGCGCAGGGGGTTGGGAAGGCAACCTACCGGGGGGAATTTGGGGTGGTTAAAACCGCAGAAACCGAGAGCAAAGAAAGCACAGGGGGTTGGGAAGGCAACTAACCGGGGAGATTTGGGGTGGGTAAAACCCCAAAAACCGAAAGCAAACAAAGGCGGGGGGTTGGGAGGGCAACCAACCGGGGGAAATTTTGGGCGGGTAAAGCCCCAAAATTCGAAAGAAAACAAAGCGCGGGGGTTGGGAGGGCGACCGACCGCGGGCATTGGGGCGGATAAAACCCCAAAAACCGAAAGCAAAGAAAGCGCAGGGGGTTGGGAAGGCATCCAACAGGGGGGAATTTTGGGTTGGTAAAACCCCAAAAACCGAAAGCAAAGAAAGCGCAACGGTTGGAAGGCAACCAACCGCGGAGATTTGGGGCGGGTAAAACCCCAAAAACCGAAAGCAAACAAAGCGCTGGGGGGCTGGGAGGGCAACCAAACGGGGGAATTGGGGCGGATAAAACACCTAAACCGAAAGCAAGCAAAAGGCGGGGGGTTGGGAAGGCAACCAACCGGGGGAATTGAGACGGATAAAACCCCCAAAAACCGAAAGCAAAGAAAGCGCAGGGGGTTGGGAAGGCAACCAACCGGGGGGAATTTGGGGTGGGTAAAACCCCAAAAACCGAAAGCAAAGAAAGCGCAAGGGGTTGGGAGGCAACCAACCGGGGGATTTGGGGCGGGTAAAGACCCAAAAACCGAAAGCAAAGAAAGCGCAGGGGGTTGGGAAGACAACTAACCGTGGGTAATTTGGGTGGGTAAAACCCCAAAAACCGAAAGTAAACAAAGCAAGAGGGTCTGGGAAGGAAAGCAACCGGGGGGAATTTCGGGCGGGTAAAGCCCCAGAAACCGAAAGAAAACAAAGCGCGGGGGGTTGGGAGGGCAACCGACCGGGGGCATTGGGGCGGATAAAACCCCTAAACCGAAAGCAAACAAAAGGCGGGGGGTTGGGAAGGCAACCAACCGGGGGAATTAAGACGGATAAAACCCCCAAAAACCGAAAGCAAACAAAGCGCAGGGGGTTGGGAAGGCAACCAACCGGGGGGAATTTGGGGTGGGTAAAACCCCAAAAAGCGAAAACAAAGAAAGCGCAAGGGGTTGGGAGGCAACCAACCGGGGGATTTGGGGCGGGTAAAGACCCAAAAACCGAAAGCAAAGAAAGCGCAGGGGGTTGGGAAGACAACTAACCGTGGGGAATTTGGGTGGGTAAAACCACAAAAACCGAAAGTAAACAAAGCAAGAGGGTCTGGGAAGGAAACCAACCGGGGGGAATTTCGGGCGGGTAGAGCCCCAAAAACCGAAAGAAAACAAAGCGCGGGGGGTTGGGAGGGCGACCGACCGGGGCATTGGGGGCGGATAAAACCCCAAAAACCTAAAACAAAGAAAGCGCAGGGGGTTGGGGAGGCAACCAACCAGGGGGAATTTGGAGTGGGTAAAACCCTAAAAACCGAAAGCAAAGAAAGCGCAAGAGTTGGGAGTCAACCAACTGGGAAATTGGAGGTAACCAAACGGGGGAATTGGGGCGGATAAAACCCCAAAACCGAAAGCAAACAGCGCGCGGGGTGTTGGGAAGGCAACCAACCTGGGGAATTGGGGCGGATAAGACTCCAAAAACAGAAAGCAAACAAAGCGCGGGGGGTTGGGAAGGCAACTAACCGGGGGATTTGGGGAGGGTAAAACTCCAAAAAGCGAAAGCAAACAAAGCGCGGGGGGCTGGGACGGCAACCAACAGGGGGAATTGGGGCAGATAAAATCCCAAAACCGAAAGCAAACAAAGCGCGGGGGGTTGGGAAGGAAACCAACCGGGGGAATTAGGGCGGTTAAAACCCCAAAACCGAACAGCAAAGCGCGGGGGTAAATAATAAGATAAAATTTTAAAGACTGTGTTTTGATCTTTTGAATCTGCTTTCAATCTCTTGTGATGTTTTGTGAACACTCTTGCTGTTACATTTGGACTGTTTTGTAAAAAAAATCTAGATCTTTGGATACATTTTCAGGGGTTGACTTCGTTGACTGATGTGGTTGGGCGTCAAAATGTGATATCAAAAACAACTTAATTTGGGTGGGGGTTATCTTTCGAATGTGCTCATATAAATGCTGTTTGTTATATTGATTTAGATTAAATATATTAGTTTCCTTTGATTGCGAGTGTTTTGTATGATTGTGGTTTGTGTTCTGAGGCTCTTGTCGAAAGTCACTTCCGTTCGTTTTCGACAAAAGAAGTCATGTCAGTGACAATACTGAACGCAGCGCATGTACTCATAAGAGAAATTTCTTGAACTAAATTGAGGAATTGATTCTGGCCTTTTCAATCGAAATAATAGCTTAAGAAATGGGATCCAACATAAAAAAATATTGTCGAAATAACCGTTGCTTATTTTTTTATGTAAAGAGAACGCAAGACTTTTATAAACGCACTGGTGCACTAGGTAATTGAGATAGATAAATATGTCAATTAAAATGAGTTGTTTTATTCTTGGGCTTAAACAGACAAAAAAAAATGTATAAAAACCAGCAAATATCAACTTTTTCATCAGAAATCACACGAGATTCAATTTCACACAAAAAATCTTGCGGTTATTCATCAAACAGGAAAATTTTTGTATGGATTCACACGGGAGAGTTCATCAAAACCTTAAAATATGAATTTTTTCATACAGTTAATATTCATTGCGGCGGACGATCTCATTAGCCGACCCAGCTTTCAATGGTTTTTTTTTGTTTTTATAGGTGCTTTTTATGAAGAACTTTTGTTTTCTTCCGAAATGCTTTGTTTTCTTCCTAATCTGCTTTAATTTAAGCAAATTCTAAGATTAATTTGAGTTGTTTCATTTATAATATAAAAGCAGAAAACTGGTCCCGTAAGCGCATGTTAAAATGAGACTTAGATTTAATTAGATTTTGATAAATATAGAACATAAGTTGAGGCTAGTTTACGGATTTGAAAGACAACTTAGGTATTTAAGTTATTTTACTATGAGCGCTTGCATTTGTTGAGCCTTTTTTCATGGTGTTCATTTTGTGCTTATATTGGTAAGCCCATAATACTTCAATCAAAAGACACGCAATCTACTGCCAAAAATTATTCTGGTTAATTACAAAAAATAATGCTTCACATTGTTTCTAAAACTCACCCCGAGTAAATCTTCAATTTCAGTATTTTTAGCTTAATTAGTTATAATCTTGTATCATTTTCAGCATTTGGAGCTTAATTAGTTATAATGTTCATAGTATCATTTTCAGCATTTTGAGCTTAATCAGTTATAATTGGCACCAGTTTGAATCTTCAGAAGTAAGCATTAAACAGCAACTTTGCTTAAGAACGATATTTGTGTGTGCGGCTTAAAAAGCTTTCAAAAGTTAATTTAAAAATGAAAAAGATAATCGAGCAAATTTGGTTGCCTGCTGGTCTACTGCTGTTGATAGTGAATGGTAAGTGACAAATAGCCACATTATGTTATTCCCAGCTTCACTCCCAGACCGAACCCGATAAGGTTCCCATCAGGTCGAGGTTTTCGGTTGTCTTCCTTTATGGCGGGGGTATGGTAGTTCAAACGTACTCAGGCGAGGTTTTTTTCTAACGAGAAACCAAGAGTCAAAGTCTGTCCCATAGATGCAGCAACTTTAAAATTAGGTCTGGACAGTTTAATGTCTGGTGGGTTTGAGTCAAAAGCATTAAAACGCTATGATCACGTTATAAGGCTTTTGATAGCGAAATTCTGATCGCCGATGAATTGGAACCCACTGAGGTCAAACAAATTGGCTTCATAAATAAATAAAATTTACCAGAGTTGTTTTTCAATTATATTTTTATGAAAACGTGTTAAAAAAGCAGGAGAAAAAGTAAAATTGCTCAATCATTTGAGTGTACCCTTAGTTTTTGTTATTCACTACATTATAGATTGATCGCCAATATTTCTCGCTTCATAGATTTAAATAGGAACAAAAAGGTTTAATAATTGAAGGAAAATGATTCCATACAATCAATAAACCCAAGATACAATAGCAGATTGGGGGTCAAGATTTTCAGGTCTTGTTTCAAAAACTCACTGAAATAGCTAGAATACAAATGACAACTACTACAATTGATTATAATGACAATTAACTTTAATGTCATCAGAGCAAGTTTCGGGAAGTAAATTGAAGCCATCAAGCTGTGCTCTGGAGATGGGTATTAGCCGACATAGGTGTTGAATGAACCACCTCCGCAAAAAATGCAGTTGCTTCCGCTTTGTATTTCGTTTGCGTAACTAGCTCACTATGAAAAAAAAACTGGAACAAGTGACCGCTCAAGATATCGCCAGTATAGTGGACGCGACATAAAAATCTGATATCGAAAAGTATAAATCACGGTAAAAAAATCTTTGTAGCAAATTCTTGGAGAACCGGTTCTGGTATGGGACAAATGAAACCATATTTTCTAGAGGAAACTCTGAGATCAAAATCAAGGAGATTCTAAAAAATAGACAAAATATTGGACAGACCAATTAGGGAATTTGGATAGCTATTAAAAGCACCAAGACGCCTCGACTGCTTCTGTCCGTGGCACAGAATGTTACAACGTAGACCAAAAAAAAACAAAACAAAAAAATGAAGTGAGATCAATGCGGCAGAAACTAAAATCAGGAACCAGAGTGCACTGAAAAACATTTGCCTCATTTGAAATTAGAACCCTTTCCATCAAAAATCTTTTTCAGACCTAAAGTCAAAGAATACAACAAACGTCTAAATTTTTCAACAGAAAGTAGTAAAATTCTGCGCTAATATTTTGTTGAGATTGCCGTCTCATACACCTCAGGAAACGATCATTTGAAGACATTCTCATTTTCTAGAAATTATACAGAGTTATATATAAATTCATATATAGAAAATATGTCGAAATTTAAAAAAAATGGAAAACCCAAAATTCTACACAGTTTTGATAACGTCCAAAACTTCTCATATTTGTTAACACTATTCCTTGTTACACCCAGTTTCAAAGCGATCAGAAAATTGAGCATCCACATTTTACGAAAAAGTAGATAAAAAAATTTCCCAAAAAACGTCCAACAAATTTGTCCGCATACGAATTTGTTCCGCTTTCAAACTGGCCAAGTCAAATATTCAATCTGCAAAGACAAAATGAATAATCACAATAGAAAAAAAACCGCGGAAAGGCAGAAAAGCGTTCTCATAATGTTAATGAAGACTGTTTTTAATTAATAAAATATCAACAGATAATAAATAGCGTGATCTCCATATACAGTGATAATTTTTTAAATTTTCAATGTGTTAATGAGGGCAAAATAAAAACAGTAGTAAATAGAATATTTTTTTTTGGAAAAAGTACAAAAAACACTGCTCCAAATTGTATTCTCGACAATAATAAAAAAGAAAGCAACTATAAACCGTCACTACTTTCTTTAAATAATCCTGGTGCTCAGTTATTAGAAACTATTACCACAAACAATTGACAATCAGCTAGGTTGTGGAGCAGAAAACAATCTACAGATTATGCCTAAGCCTTTTATGCCGAATCAAAGCCGAAATGCTGAAAACGTCTAGTTGCATTTTCACCACTACTCACATTCCTTGCAATTAAATCTTTTAAAATAAACTTATTTTTGCTAATTACTGCAATACAAATAACCTATGTGCCAGCAAAAAAAACAACGATAGACAACACAGCGTCGTTTTCCGGCAAACTGATAAAAAACGTCAAAAATTGAGAAAATTAGAAAGTTTTCCAAAATTAAATTTTTACCTTCGTGGGAAGGGAATTACGCAAATGGTCTTTTTGTTCAGTAAATTTCGACTGATCGAGGTATTGATGGTAATAAATTCTGAGTGGCATCATAAGAAAACCTGTTTTGTGAACATTTGACTGATTTGAGTTGTTTTTGTTTACGATTTTCTTCACTTTTTTGCCCAATTTTTGTCAAATTCGCTAAAAGATATATTGAAATTATCAATTAAAGTGGTAATGGCTTTAAGTTTTCAGATATAATGAAGGTGCTGAACAGTTTGTTTGGACAATTTTCAAACAATCTAGCTATTTTTTTTTAATTTTTTTCAAAATTCAGCCCTTTTTTCCTAAAAAAATAGTTCAATAGCACATTTTAATCAAATTAACCTTCAGTTCCAACTTTAATCAAAATTATCCAGATGTAACTTCGTTTCCTAGGAGAGTGTTACGTAATTAAAGATTTGCCGGTTATTTCCAATTTAACTCGATGATTGTCAAAAGTTCGTCAATTATTTTTCATATATTGAACCTTATTGCATTTCATTAAAAGTTGGAACAATCAATTTTTGCTAGAGAATGATATACATATCTAGGCTAATTGTGGTTCATCCCTGGGTTCAAATTGTATAGTTCGCTGTTTTTGTCTTCATTTCTGTTTTAATTGTTAGATTTTTTAAATCTTTTAAGCGAATTCAAGGAATTCATTTTATTGCACTATTACCAACAGATCTTTTTGTACGCCCAAAGGAGGCCCAATGAGTATATATATATATATTTATATATATATATATATATATATATATATATATATATATATACTCATTGGTAATTTCAACACTTTAATTGCGTAATTTTTTTGAAATCTGCGATTGTATTTTTCGTTATTTTGTGGGCTTTAATATGATCTGGCTTTTGACATGTAGCATGATCCTCCTATGTAGCTAAAAGTCAATCGAACCAGTTTAAAAGCTAAGTTGAAAGCTTATTGTTTTTAAGGTTTCAAAAAGATTAGTTTTCAATACAAAAAAAATAGCGGATTTTTGAGCGTTTGCAATTTCTTGAATCTTTTTTCTGTCAGCTTTTAGCTCAATTCCAGCATAAGGTTGCAGCATTTGTCTAGTGAACTGAGGTTTAGGCTTCACGGTGCTTTATGTTTTCAGAAATGGTTTTCAGGCTTCAAGACTTAAGGATTTCATAATGTATTTTCTTTATTGTCTTGTCAAATTTTTACGCTATTGACAGAAATCCTATCACAAAAACTGCGTCAAAAGAAGGCGCTATTGAACACATGTACACATTTTAGGGAATTCGTTATGGTTTTAACGACTTCGACACTGTTTTCTCTCAAATTTCTATTGATCTTAGAACCTATATTTGCCGTTTGTAGTTTCTCGTTCTTTTTGTTGTTGTACAAAATATACTGGATATTTGAAAGTCACAAGCATACCATGGAGGAACAAATGAACGTTCAAACGTTTAAATCTGTAGCTAATGGTTTTTCAAGATTTTGGTTTATCTGTTTTAAATAAATCATTGTTTTTTGATCGTTTCCGGCTTTTTATTCTTATTTCTGTTTACTTGTTGCTTGGGTTCATGAATGGCTGGTTGCATCTTTTTTTAGTGAACTGAAATTTAAGTTTTTTAAAATAGCGATTTCATGCTTAGAATAATAGTTTTCTAGCTTTCGTTCGACAATCTTTCATAAAAAATTTTTATGATTTTATGAAGTTTTTGCCCGCGTTTCAGTTTAATTTTTGGCGTCTTGTCCGCTAGCAAACTACAATACAAGTCCCAATGACAACGACTGCAGGCCAAGTTATATATGAGTATTATTGGCGAAATAAAGTTTGTTATATTCATAATTATAAGTTTGTTATAATCATTAGATATTAAATTTCTCATTGCATATTTAATTTATAGGCGTTGCAAGCCAGTACACAGTGACGCTTAATGCTGTTAACGACACAAGCGCCGTTATTTATGCCTCTCATTCTACCCTCAATCTTCCACCGGGAGTCCCAGTTCCCTCTATATCCGACTATGCGTGCCTGGATGGAGCGGGTGGATCTGCTATACAGTGTGTTGGTAATGTTCAATTACCCAGCGGAAGGGCACCTCCTACTGCTTACTGGTCGGGATTGAGCCCGGGTAACAAGTACACGTTCCAGGTTAAAGAAGTTGGTGGATTAAGCGACACTCCAGACGATGTCGAATTCTGCACAAGTGAGCCAGCGTTAACCTACTTCTGATAGGGTGTCGAAAGAACAGCCAATTGCAATTTGTGCATTTAGCAATTTGAGATAAGCTTGGAATCCTGGGTCACGGAGTTTTCAAAAAAGTTCAGCTCAGTAGCCAACACAATAATGCGCACTGATTTGCTCTGAAGTTATTTTTTTTAAAATTGCACTAAATTAAACCGCGCTAAATTTGTGTAAAATCGGGCTGAAAAGCGCTGATACATTAAAAAGAATGTTCTAAAAAGCGTAAATTTTACTTTTTTGCAGAGGACGATCTGATTTGCAGTTGAATATATTTTTCAACTCTCGACAGCTGATAGATTAACAACATCATTTTAAAAAGTTTAGATAAAATCACCTGAAAAACACTTGAAATTACCGGAACATGTGTCTGAGAAACGCCGAACGATACCTAAACATTTCAGGCATCGCTGTTACTACCTGCAATTACTGGAAATATACCTGAGATGTCTACATGAAAAGATCAGGTATTTTGTCGAGCTGAAGCAACTATGTCTGTTTTTTACTTGAACCTCACTTCAGCCTCTTGATAAGAAGCTCCATTTTTTCTCTGTAACTTTGGCAAGAGATATTAAGCGGTACTAGCTACAAGAAGAGCAAATGAATGGCCGGGTCACTGGCCGATAAAAAAATTTTATTGATCATATAAACTCAATTAAATTAATTTTGAAAAACAAAATTAAGCAGAAATAGGGCTGTAAATTTCGACCAGTCAACACCCCTTTTGGAAAGTCTTTGTCCGATCGGTTTCAATTGGTCGGATTTTCCTAATTATATCAGAAGCTAACAGTAGAAGTACCAAATTTCTTTCATTCCCGGGTTTTTCCTTTTATAGCCTCCACGAATTTTTAGCCCCCCCTAATTTTAGAGGTTTTAGAGTTAACTTCAGAATCATTCTCCACAAACTTTCTCGATATGGTTTTGATGAAAAGCTCCCCTCGTTTTTCAAATCGTATCTATTAGGTTTTGGCAACAACGAGTAGTCATTTCAAATCTTGCGTGGTATTATGTAAACTTAAGCAGTGGCGGACCACAAGGATCAATGTTTGCAATTTTTTTGATTTTAGTTATTATAAATGACTCACCAGAAGTCCTCTCGAACAAAAGGATTTTATTTGTCGACGACGCAAAAATTGTTGGCTCAGAAATGCTTCAAACAATTATACAAGCTGTTATTAATAGTGGTATTACCTGGAACAAAGGTTTAGGAAATTGGTTGTTTAAAATTGCGCTGACCCAGAACTGATTCTCCAAACAATTGAACATCAGATTGAAAGGGTCAAATCAATGAGAGATCTTGGCGTGAACTTCTATCAAATTTTTCCATGGGAATTTCACAATTACACTATTTAAAGAAATGTATCCAAAAATTACCACATAATCAACAAATTTTGCCTGCTGAAACGAAGATGAATATTAATTGTGTTTTGGTTAATGTGTTTTTAGTCCTCTACTATGGATCTTTTATTTTATTCCGCATCAATATTAAGCTACTGCGTTTAATAAAGTTCAAAAAAGTTATGTTAAGTAGATCTAGTGAAAATGGGAATCTCTCCGACTCAGTTTATGTCTAAAGTTTATGTGAGAAAGTTCTCTTAAAGATTGTTTACATGTTTTCCTCTCAGATATACTTTTTTCTTTTGGACAGACAATTCTGGATCCAACTTAATTCTGATAAATCTTATCACACGATTTAAATAAAATATCCTGTGCTAAAGAGACGAGACAGAAACACTAGAAAATTTTTTTTGGTGTAGCTTAGTACAACTATACGCTTTTCTTCCTTCAATCCGTCCTGGTGTACTCCACTATTCAACCCCAATACACCTCAAATGCGAAGCGGACTGGCGAAATACTTTGAGGCTAAAGCAAACTCAAAACTCAGATACTACTTTTCAGTAAAGGATCTCTTAGAAAAGCTAATTCCTAACTGATCTTCGCCAAAGCGGGGAAACCAAGACGTCGGAAAGCATAATTGCTTTGAAATCTTTATTTTCAATTCTTTTTTTCTTTATTGTTTTTTATTCTTATTATTACTAGTTTTATTATTATTGTTATTATTATTGTTATAATTATCATTATTACTTTTACTACTATCGTTTTTCTCTATATTCTTTATTATTATTTCTATAATTGTGTTTATTATTTTTATGTTATGATTAGTTTTTTTAATATTGTTATCTTTTATTAATAAGATTAATTATGGTTTAAATATCGTGAAGGGGGTATAGGTTAAATGAACACTTGGCTATAATGGGAAGAACACTTTCCCCAAATGGCATGCATACTTTTCTGTTCTTTAGAGCACCAATCCAGAATTGGTCAAAATGTTAGTTGAATGCAGTTTTGCGAAAGGCGGCAGGTAACAGTATTGGAATACTTTATATAATGTGAAGTTATTGGTGCCGAAATTGAAAATTTGTTTCTCCACAGTTTTTCAGTTAGTCTCAAAAAGGTTGATAATTAGAAATAAATTTTTAGCAGTTAGCATTTGCGAAAGTCTAAAGCATTTGTGAAAGTCATTCAAAATTGCGTGAATTTTTTGCAATAATGAGAAGGTTTTTGGGAAGCTATATACGTGAAAAATGCAGATATCATGGATTGACACCTTTGATCTTTATATAACGTAAAGTCTTTTCACCTAAAAAACGGCGTAGCTGGATTTGTGAATCTAGGGACACCGGTGCCATTTGCAACCATTGGCTTTATTTAAGTAAGGGTCAAACTCAACAAGAACTGTTTGACACCGAATAAAAGCGACAAAAACCCTCATATACAAACTTTGCTTTTTCTGGAAAATTCTGGAACTATTTAACAAGTTTTTCCATAAAGTTGTGGTATAATTACCCCACCTCAGATTCAGAGTACTGTTTTGTTCTTTTTTTTCTTACCCTTAAAGAACTATCACTAGAAATTTTTCCTTGAGCTTAATTAATTTGATGACTTAACAAGACGGCTCGTGCAAGTCCCCGCGTAGCAGAGTATGTCCCAACTTGCTTCTCCAATATTTTGGGAAAAAAAAATAAAAATTTGTTATGAGAGAAAAAAATCTGCAAGATAATTCTAGCAGTTCCGTGTGAGCAATTCCGAGCAGTTCCTTATGGAGAAAATTTCAACTCTCCGCTGTTTTTATGAGAAAAACTTGATACCTCTTCTACAAAATATATTAAAAAGTTTGTTTTTAGTTTTGTCCCAAAAAGAATCTGTTTATTAAAAAAATCCTACATGAGAGAGAATAGCTAATCGTTCCCTCAGTTAAAAACAAATAAATTCACTTGAAAAGTCTACAAAAAAGAACACAGTTATCATCAAACTTGCAGCATTCAAAAATTTAAAAAGACACATCAGTGCTATTTGACTATAGATTCCATCGAAATAAAATTTACCAACTGGAAAACCAAGAAAATCATGGATTGAATATTTGTCTGTTGAAATTGAGGAAACTTGAATTAAAATTTTTGTTCGGATTTCAAGTGTATTCTCTCTTGCATTAAGTAAACATAAATTAGTCAAAATCAAAACAAAGCAATTTAGTAAAAGAAATAGTGACCAAAAACAAGACTCTCACTAAAAAGACAACATTATATATATATTACAATCCATATGAAAAAATGCTGGAAAAATTATATATGAAATATGCCCTTTTAAGTTCCAGTAATAATTTTGCCATCATTAATAGATATCCGCCCTTGATAATTTTATTTAATTAATGTGCCCTGGTACCCGTACAATTTAGATATCTACAGGATATAATTTTACTGGCCAATACAGGAGCATAAAATACAACAAGATTAGCTTAAAGCAAGCAGAGTTGAGTCCAGAGATAAATTAGAACTCATGTAGTAGCATAAAAAATGATCTGTTTAAAAAAAAATAATAAAAAGTTGGGCTACTTTGCTCGAAGTCGCGTGTAAATATTTATTGGCTAGTAATGTTCATTGAAGATGGAATAGCACTGTGACTTCAGCTGGACAGTTGCCCCCCGATAACATAACTGTGGTCGAGGGTGTGGGTTCTGCTGTAAACGTCACCATCGCCGATCCTTCAAGTGGAAACAGCGATGGTTTCAAGGTCACTTATTCCTCCTGGGATTCTGGCACATCTTCGTGGACCTCACGAGGGAATGTTGACTTGAGCCGGACTGCGGGAAGTTTTTCCAATGAAGCGGCTATCCCTTTGACTTTCTCTGGATACGTGTACAAATTTGAGGCTCAAGCATTTGATGAATGCGGTGCAGCATTGTCAACTGATAATGTCACATCTTACTTTGGGTCAAGTTAGTTTAAAAAAAGAACTAAACGCGGACAACAAAATTATACCAAAAATTTCATCACAAATTTTGCACAAATTTTTCATGTCAGGCCACTTTATTTCATATTAATTATAAACAATAACCTGGATTTATCCAAACGGGTTTGCTCTCCAACAATAAAATAAGAGAGGGCTTGCAACGGAGTATTGATATGTTATATAGTAACAAAATTCTTTATTCAATTAAAAAACACTCCAGGATATGAAAGTTATTAAAGCTACACTTCCGTCTCTTAAAATTAATGAAAACATTCTTAAACATTCATAGCTTTTCGAACCTGTAGCCGTAAATCACTTAAGTTCGACTTGACGTTTTATTTATAATTGTTTTTCAATTAACTAAGACCAATGCCGTTCAAACACTTCCTACAGCATTTCCCAGCAGAACTCTTAGGCGTTCAATGAGTTGCAAATAATGCATTTTGTAATTTTGTTGCTTTTGTGGCCTTTCGCTGACAACTATGGAAATGCCACGTTATGTCACACTCTCAGACTCTTTATTCCGCGATGAAAAATATTGTAATTACTTGAGACATAATTCGGATTCTTGTTCTTGTGAGCCGTGATATGGGTAGTCCCAAAAACTAACTCTATTCGTATTCCACAAATAAGTATTTTGTGGTATAGTCCACTAAATAATCACCAATTAGACTTTATTTCGTTTCACTATAACTGACCTGACACGCTGTTATCCATTCGGGTTCTTAAATGCTGCAATCATGAGCAACAATGTTTTGTGGACAACATTGATGGCGGGAACGGACATCGGTGACAATATATTGTCACTGTTGTCCACGGTTGCTTCAGAAAATTATGTATGCAACGAGCACAAAAATTAACAGCTTTATCCATTGTAAGCTATAACAACGTTATCAGCAACGTTATAGTTGAGAAATATGACGGATAGTTTTGATTTAAAAAAATCCGAACTAGTTATGCTTACTGTTACTGTTGTACGAATATTTTCAGAACTCCAATCTAAAAGGACGGTCGTCATTAGCACTGGACAAAATGTAGTGCTAATTTTTATGAAAGCTAACTGACTGGGTAAAATGACATAACGGGCTAAATGCAAAGGAAGAGTATTGCAGTTTTTTTTCAAAATATTTGTCAAATCATATTGCTAGAAAACTGCTCATCACTTAATGCCCGCGGAAAATTTAAAAACTCAAAGAAAGCATTTTTTCAAAAGGGATATAAAGTACTTTTGCTCAATTAGTTCGATTGTTTTTCACAAAAACATGACAAAGTGTATAGAAATAAACAAAATGCCGACATATTACTTTGCATAGATTCTTAACAACAAAAAACATTTTTTAGCTATCTAATGAAATTTGATAAGTATTTAGAAGTTTTCCTCGAGATTGGATTGATTTCATAACAGTGTATTTTATTGTCTTCTCTGCTCGAACTATGTAACAAAAAATAAGTAAAAAACCAGTGATTGGTAAGTAAAACTTGCCAAAAAATATGTTACATGACATTTTAACCAATTTCACTTTAGCCAATGCTCTTTGACTTTTTCGTTCAATTATCTGATTACAAATCAGCAGTCGCAATTACAAGGATGATTTAAAATATTTATGTGGACAATATAATCCCATGTTCGATTATGATAGTTTCATATCAAGTCCCATGGGCCATTTAATTATATAGTGGGCTGTTTCCATGTCCGGTTTTGATAGTTTCATATCAAGTCAATTTGGCCATTTAATTATATAGTCAGCTAAATAGACGTTCTGGTAAATTTATCAATAGGGTAGATTGGGTAAGTTGACATTGGGTAAAATGGCATTGGGTAAAATGGGAGATTGGGTAAAATAGCATTGGATATAATGTCATTGGGCAAAATTGAATTGGGTAAATTCTCCTGTCACTCAAAAAGTGGAAGAGTCTCAAGCTGGAACCACAGTATTTGCTCCGTCTTCTTCCCCCAAAAAACTTTAGCTCATCTATGGGGTCTAGAATTTGGATTGATTGAAATTGCAGTGAACCTTACGTTCGTCCCCTTGGAGGTTTGTTAGTATAAATAATTACGTTTGTTGAGATTATAAAAAGAGAGGCCACCTCGATCGGGCAGTAGAAAACTTGATGACAAATTTGATGAAACTTTCTCGATGAAAAATTTTTTCTATGGAAAAAATTTTTGGTCTCTTCTGACTGCAACTAATACAATAAAAATCGAACACGTAACGCAAACAATTAAATTTTTTTCTTACAGCATTTGTTGTTTTAGTTATCAGTTGAAAAGAATTATATTATATTACGAGCTAACTTTCAAATTAATTTGTAGAAGCGATTACCATTTGCGGTATAGCTTTCTTCTCAAAGAGAATCCGAAAACTTGTCTGAAAAATATCATTTTTGGGTTATTTGTTTTTATTTAGTTGTCGGAGGATGACCATTTTTGATGCAAAGAATACAGTCAAAACTGCAAAAATTCTAAGACCATTAATTGGTCTAAAAACTCAAGTGAAAAATTCTTTTTCTTCGCAGAATGAGCGAGGATTAGGATTACAGTATTTGGAGACCAAAATGTAGATTGAATGGTAAATTGGTGCAAGATTAAATGCTTTAAGACACAGTTGAACAAAATTGAACAAATCCCGTACTTTAAGAGAAACAAATCCATCAAATGTACTTTTGTTCAGCTAGAACTGTTAAGTTAAAACAATTAATGAAAAATAATTTTTCGAATAGAAAAAATTTAGAATCAAAAGTACAAGTTTTTTTATTTAATTTTCTCAAAAAGTGGAACAAAGTTGCATTTTGCAAACAAAAATTTACATTAACAAAGTTAAACTTATGGTGTTTTATTTGAAAACAAATGTTTTTGTAATCTTCTTATCCAATTTGTATCGCTACTACTATTAAAGAGAAAAATTTTCGAAAGTTGTTTTTTTATTACATTTTTGAACAATAGTTGTATGCAAAAAATTGTTAAAAATGCAAAATGATACTATTTTTTTGATGTCGAACAGTCCAAAATTTCTCAAAAACATTGAAATGAGTTGAGAATAGGTTTTTTTGCAATTCTTTTATCAGAATTGTTCAAATCAGGTCAATAACTCAATATGAAAGAGTAATTCTGATCCAGTTTATATTTTTCTACCTTCGTTATCAGACCTATAGCTAAAAAGTGCAAATATAACAGTTTTATTGCAAATGCTTCAAAATTTTTGCATCTGATCATGTTCACTTGAATTTTTCACTTGAAAAACGGATTACTAAAATTATATTCCTTGTTCTTCAAAAATGTTCCAAAATTATTTATGTGTCTCACTCCCTTTCAGCGCACTAATTATTTCGTACGTAAAAATTAATTTGAGCAAAACAACTTCAAACTTTATGCAATAGGGCAAAATTTTGAGTAGTGTAATTGCATTTCGAGAGAAAAACTGAGGAGACAAATTCTCAAACTTTTTATATCAATCCAGGAAAAATATAGTGATTACTTTATTTTCAAAGTGTTAGATGGAACATTTTTTTGTTAAATATCTCAACCAATTGAAACCATGTTGTGGTTTGGAAACAAAAACTTGCACCTGCAAAATTGAACATACCGTGATCATATGAAATATGTTTATATGATAACATATATGATAAACAAAACTATTATCTCCTGAAATTTGCACTATTTTAGCAGCCCATTTGAAGCAAAAATTTGGACTGAATTTTAACTTATTGTGTGAGAAAAATTTTTGATTTACTACCAATTTTTCCAACAAAACTTTTGTAAAAATAGCTTCCATTTAAAAAATCAGATAAATTTGTTTGTTATGAAAACGACTGTTTATTCATTTCTTTGTAAAGTCGTGAAGAAGTAAGAGAGATAGCAATTCAATCGGAAAGCTTTTGTATCTGCCTGAGTTAAGGTAGTCATGATCTAACTTTCATTAAAAGAAAGTAGTTAAGCTTTAAATATCATTATTTTTTGTTATCAAATTTTCAACTGAACACAAAACAAACATTACTTTTTGATACCAAAAATGTGAATTTGCTATTAAAATTGAACGGTTATGTTTTGTACTTGAAATAAATTGTGCCATACCCATAAACCACAAAGGCATATTTTATTTTTTAAGGTTGTTTATTTTATATCGTATTTTTTTCGAATTTTTGCCCCGTTAGCTGCGGTACGCTATTTAAATCGGTTTTCTTCGAAACATTGCGTGTGCAGAATTTCTGTAGGAAGTAAATTGTAAGCTATGTTGCTTGCAACTTTTTTATCTGCACAATTGACCCATTAAAAGTGAGATTTCTTTTTATTTAGGATTAAGCAGCCCAAGGCTGACGTTAGTGTTTGCGAATGCTGAACTTGTGTGCGTCATATATACTAGTGCGGCTGGAGCAACCTGGACAAGAATGAGTCTGGTCAAGGAGGGGGCTTTGATTGGAACAACGTTCAGTCAGGTTAGAGGACTAAAAAGGCTTTTAAAAATTGAGCTAAAAACTGCTACTGCCACAGGAAGCAACAAAACGCATATTCCAGTGAGGTCACATTGTTTCCGGAATATTCGTTGCGTGAAAATTTCTCTAGAATTGCAGCATTATTTCAGCATATTTCCTGTGTACTAGAGAAAAATGGTGGAAAACTTTGAAAAATTTTAAAACACAAATGAACACCAAAAATTTCAAGCATTAATAAAACAAACAACAAGCACTTAGCAAAAAATTGTACATATATATATATATATATATTAATATATATATATATATATATATATATATATATATATATATATATATATATATAAATTTTTTAAGCCCTTAATTTCTTCAAAACTTGTTAAATAAAAATCTGCTGAAATTAATTTTTTCGTGAAACTGTTGTGATTCAGATAAAAATAAAGACCCGCACAATTGAAATGACGCGTAACACTTTTTCCCACTACTACAAAAAATTTTTGTCGCACGTGAATGAAAACGTGTATGGTCAATAACAGTGCCTAGAAAAGTCTAGAAAGAAAAGTTAATGCTGACTTGCAAAAATATAACTAAACCCTTTTTCAAGAACCCTTATGACCTAGTACTTGACACAACTCTAGTTTTTCTGACACAACTCTAGAGCAGACTGAGAATGTTAAAATAAAATATGAGAATATAAGTAAATATGCACCGGTAAAGACATAGTAAAATGCAACTGATAACTAGTAACTTTTTTGTTTTATGAAGTTTTGTTTTTGTCATTCACGTGTTCTCATCTTCATTTAATTCAGTTGCTTGTACTTGAAATAAAAAGAGATAGTCTTGAGGTCACTGAAGTGCCAATTTTGCGGTTTGGGGGAAGGACCGTGACTATGACCAGCGGATTTTTATGTTGCGGAGGAGCTTGATTTGCTACTTCATGAATAGTTGCGACTCTAGTTTTATGCCAAAATGTTGGTGGTTGGACGTTTTTGACGTCACCTGCTTTTAAATGGCGGATCATTTTAATCTGACAAATCATCAAATTTCCATAAAATTTGGGGCATCTTCGTATTTTACCACTGGTTCTTGCGTTATTTTCAGTGTCAACATGCTCGTGTTAGAGAGCAGATGACGAAGTGGTGGTGCTAGTATTTTGGGTGAGGTCATTCGCGAAGCGGGAAAGTTTTTTTTTTCTTCCCTGCAATTAAATCTTTCAACACAAACTTATTTTTGCTAATTACTGCAATAAAAATAACCTATATGTCAGATAAAAACAACGATAGACAACACAACGTCGTATTCCGTCAAACTGATAAAAAATGTCAAAAATTTAGAAATTTAGGTAGTTTTTCCAACGTTAAAATTTCACTTTTGTGGGAGAGGAATTGCATATACGCAAAAGATTTTTTTGTTTGGTCAATTTCGGCTGATCGAGGTATAGGGAATTCTGAG
>NW_027449465.1:15000-24221 GCF_964194025.1 Convolutriloba macropyga | reverse complement strand
CTCAAGCTAGCTAGCTCAAGCTCAAGCTCAAGCTAGCTAGCTAGCTCAAGCTCAAGCTAGCTAGCTCAAGCTCAAAGCAGCCTCAGCTCAAGTCAAGCTCAAGCTAGCTAGCTAGCTCAAGCTCAAGCTAGCTAGCTCAAGCTCAAGCCAGCTAGCTCAAGCTCAAGCTCAAGCTAGCTAGCTAGCTCAAGCTCAAGCTAGCTAGCTCAAGCTCAAGCCAGCTAGCTCAAGCTCAAGCTCAAGCTAGCTAGCTAGCTCAAGCTCATAGTAGCTAGCTCAAGCAGCTGTAGGCTCAAGCTCAAGCTAGCTAGGCTGCTCAAGCTCAAGCTAGCTAGCTCAAGCTCAAGCGCTAGAGCTAGCTAGCTCAAGCTCAGTAGCTACAGTCAAGCTAGCTAACTCAAGCTAACTCAGCTAGCTCAAGCTAACTCAAGCTAGCTAAAGCTAACTCAAGCCTAACTCAAGCTAACTCAAGCTAACTCAAGCTAGCTAAAGCTAACTCAAGCCTAACTCAAGCTAACCCGAGCTAACTCAAGCTAGCTCAAGCTAACCCAAGCTAGCTAAAGCTAACTCAAGCTAACTCAAGCTAATTCAAGCTAACTCAAGCTAACTCAAGCTAACTCAAGCTAACTCAAGCTAGCTAAAGCTAACTCAAGCTAACTCAAGCTAACTCAAGCTAACCCGAGCTAACTCAAGCTAACTGAAGGTAGCTAAAGCTAGTTCAAGCTAACTCAAGCTAGCTAAAGCTAAGACAAGCTAACTCAAGCTAACTCAAGCTAACTCAAGCTAACTCAAGCTAACTCAAGCTAGTTCAAGCTAACTCAAGCTAACTCAAGCTAACTCAAGCTAGCTAAGCTAACTCAAGCTAACTCAAGCTAACTCAAGCTAACCCGAGCTAACTCAAGCTAACTCAAGGTAGCTAAAGCTAGTTCAAGCTAACTCAAGCTAGCTAAAGCTAAGACAAGCTAACTCAAGCTAACTCAAGCTAACTCAAGCTAACTCAAGCTAACTCAAGCTAGTTCAAGCTAACTCAAGCTAGCTAAAGCTAACTCAAGCTAACTCAAGCTAACTCAAGCTAGCTCAAGCTAACTCAAGCTAGTTCAAGCTAACTCAAGCTAGCTAAAGCTAACTCAAGCTAACTCAAGCTAACTCAAGCTAACTCAAGCTAGCTAAAGCTAACTCAAGCTAACTCAAGCTAACCCGAGCTAACTCAAGCTAGCTCAAGCTAACCCAAGCTAGCTAAAGCTAACTCAAGCTAACTCAAGCTAATTCAAGCTAACTCAAGCTAACTCAAGCTAACTCAAGCTAACTCAAGCTAGCTAAAGCTAACTCAAGCTAACTCAAGCTAACTCAAGCTAACCCGAGCTAACTCAAGCTAACTCAAGGTAGCTAAAGCTAGTTCAAGCTAAACTCAAGCTAGCTAAAGCTAAGACAAGCTAACTCAAGCTAACTCAAGCTAACTCAAGCTAACTCAGCTAACTCCAAGCTAACTCAAGCTAGCTAAAGCTAACTCAAGCTAACTCAAGCTAACTCAAGCTAACCCGAGCTAACTCAAGCTAACTCAAGGTAGCTAAAGCTAGTTCAAGCTAACTCAAGCTAGCTAAAGCTAAGACAAGCTAACTCAAGCTAACTCAAGCTAACTCAAGCTAACTCAAGCTAACTAAAGCTAGTTCAAGCTAACTCAAGCTAGCTAAAGCTAACTCAAGCTAACTCAAGCTAACTCAAGCTAGCTCAAGCTAACTCAAGCTAGTTCAAGCTAACTCAAGCTAGCTAAAGCTAACTCAAGCTAACTCAAGCTAACTCAAGCTAACTCAAGCTAGCTAAAGCTAACTCAAGCTAACTCAAGCTAACCCGAGCTAACTCAAGCTAGCTCAAGCTAACCCAAGCTAGCTAAAGCTAACTCAAGCTAACTCAAGCTAATTCAAGCTAACTCAAGCTAACTCAAGCTAACTCAAGCTAACTCAAGCTAGCTAAAGCTAACTCAAGCTAACTCAAGCTAACTCAAGCTAACCCGAGCTAACTCAAGCTAACTCAAGGTAGCTAAAGCTAGTTCAAGCTAACTCAAGCTAGCTAAAGCTAAGACAAGCTAACTCAAGCTAACTCAAGCTAACTCAAGCTAACTCAAGCTAACTCAAGCTAACTCAAGCTAGTTCAAGCTAACTCAAGCTAACTCAAGCTAACTCAAGCTAGCTAAAGCTAACTCAAGCTAACTCAAGCTAACTCAAGCTAACCCGAGCTAACTCAAGCTAACTCAAGGTAGCTAAAGCTAGTTCAAGCTAGCTCAAGCTAGCTAAAGCTAAGACAAGCTAACTCAAGCTAACTCAAGCTAACTCAAGCTAACTCAAGCTAGTTCAAGCTAACTCAAGCTAGCTAAAGCTAACTCAAGCTAACTCAAGCTAACTCAAGCTAGCTCAAGCTAACTCAAGCTAGTTCAAGCTAACTCAAGCTAGCTAAAGCTAACTCAAGCTAACTCAAGCTAACTCAAGCTAGCTCAAGCTAACTCAAGCTAACTCAAGCTAACTCAAGCTAACCCGAGCTAACTCAAGCTAACTCAAGGTAGCTAAAGCTAGTTCAAGCTAGCTCAAGCTAGCTAAAGCTAAGACAAGCTAACTCAAGCTAACTCAAGCTAACTCAAGCTAACTCAAGCTAGTTCAAGCTAACTCAAGCTAGCTAAAGCTAACTCAAGCTAACTCAAGCTAACTCAAGCTAGCTCAAGCTAACTCAAGCTAGTTCAAGCTAACTCAAGCTAGCTAAAGCTAACTCAAGCTAACTCAAGCTAACTCAAGCTAGCTCAAGCTAACTCAAGCTAGTTCAAGCTAACTCAAGCTAGCTAAAGCTAACTCAAGCTAACTCAAGCTAACTCAAGCTAACTCAAGCTAGCTAAAGCTAACTCAAGCTAACTCAAGCTAACCCGAGCTAACTCAAGCTAGCTCAAGCTAACCCAAGCTAGCTAAAGCTAACTCAAGCTAACTCAAGCTAATTCAAGCTAACTCAAGCTAACTCAAGCTAACTCAAGCTAACTCAAGCTAGCTAAAGCTAACTCAAGCTAACTCAAGCTAACTCAAGCTAACCCGAGCTAACTCAAGCTAACTCAAGGTAGCTAAAGCTAGTTCAAGCTAACTCAAGCTAGCTAAAGCTAAGACAAGCTAACTCAAGCTAACTCAAGCTAACTCAAGCTAACTCAAGCTAACTCAAGCTAGTTCAAGCTAACTCAAGCTAACTCAAGCTAACTCAAGCTAGCTAAAGCTAACTCAAGCTAACTCAAGCTAACTCAAGCTAACCCGAGCTAACTCAAGCTAACTCAAGGTAGCTAAAGCTAGTTCAAGCTAGCTCAAGCTAGCTAAAGCTAAGACAAGCTAACTCAAGCTAACTCAAGCTAACTCAAGCTAGTTCAAGCTAACTCAAGCTAGCTAAAGCTAACTCAAGCTAACTCAAGCTAACTCAAGCTAGCTCAAGCTAACTCAAGCTAGTTCAAGCTAACTCAAGCTAGCTAAAGCTAACTCAAGCTAACTCAAGCTAACTCAAGCTAACTCAAGCTAGCTAAAGCTAACTCAAGCTAACTCAAGCTAACCCGAGCTAACTCAAGCTAGCTCAAGCTAACCCAAGCTAGCTAAAGCTAACTCAAGCTAACTCAAGCTAATTCAAGCTAACTCAAGCTAACTCAAGCTAACTCAAGCTAACTCAAGCTAGCTAAAGCTAACTCAAGCTAACTCAAGCTAACTCAAGCTAACCCGAGCTAACTCAAGCTAACTCAAGGTAGCTAAAGCTAGTTCAAGCTAACTCAAGCTAGCTAAAGCTAAGACAAGCTAACTCAAGCTAACTCAAGCTAACTCAAGCTAACTCAAGCTAACTCAAGCTAACTCAAGCTAGCTAAAGCTAACTCAAGCTAACTCAAGCTAACTCAAGCTAACCCGAGCTAACTCAAGCTAACTCAAGGTAGCTAAAGCTAGTTCAAGCTAACTCAAGCTAGCTAAAGCTAAGACAAGCTAACTCAAGCTAACTCAAGCTAACTCAAGCTAACTCAAGCTAACTAAAGCTAGTTCAAGCTAACTCAAGCTAGCTAAAGCTAACTCAAGCTAACTCAAGCTAACTCAAGCTAGCTCAAGCTAACTCAAGCTAGTTCAAGCTAACTCAAGCTAGCTAAAGCTAACTCAAGCTAACTCAAGCTAACTCAAGCTAACTCAAGCTAGCTAAAGCTAACTCAAGCTAACTCAAGCTAACCCGAGCTAACTCAAGCTAGCTCAAGCTAACCCAAGCTAGCTAAAGCTAACTCAAGCTAACTCAAGCTAACTAAAGCTAGTTCAAGCTAACTCAAGCTAGCTAAAGCTAACTCAAGCTAACTCAAGCTAACTCAAGCTAGCTCAAGCTAACTCAAGCTAGTTCAAGCTAACTCAAGCTAGCTAAAGCTAACTCAAGCTAACTCAAGCTAACTCAAGCTAACTCAAGCTAGCTAAAGCTAACTCAAGCTAACTCAAGCTAACCCGAGCTAACTCAAGCTAGCTCAAGCTAACCCAAGCTAGCTAAAGCTAACTCAAGCTAACTCAAGCTAATTCAAGCTAACTCAAGCTAACTCAAGCTAACTCAAGCTAACTCAAGCTAGCTAAAGCTAACTCAAGCTAACTCAAGCTAACTCAAGCTAACCCGAGCTAACTCAAGCTAACTCAAGGTAGCTAAAGCTAGTTCAAGCTAACTCAAGCTAGCTAAAGCTAAGACAAGCTAACTCAAGCTAACTCAAGCTAACTCAAGCTAACTCAAGCTAACTCAAGCTAACTCAAGCTAGCTAAAGCTAACTCAAGCTAACTCAAGCTAACTCAAGCTAACCCGAGCTAACTCAAGCTAACTCAAGGTAGCTAAAGCTAGTTCAAGCTAACTCAAGCTAGCTAAAGCTAAGACAAGCTAACTCAAGCTAACTCAAGCTAACTCAAGCTAACTCAAGCTAACTAAAGCTAGTTCAAGCTAACTCAAGCTAGCTAAAGCTAACTCAAGCTAACTCAAGCTAACTCAAGCTAGCTCAAGCTAACTCAAGCTAGTTCAAGCTAACTCAAGCTAGCTAAAGCTAACTCAAGCTAACTCAAGCTAACTCAAGCTAACTCAAGCTAGCTAAAGCTAACTCAAGCTAACTCAAGCTAACCCGAGCTAACTCAAGCTAGCTCAAGCTAACCCAAGCTAGCTAAAGCTAACTCAAGCTAACTCAAGCTAATTCAAGCTAACTCAAGCTAACTCAAGCTAACTCAAGCTAACTCAAGCTAGCTAAAGCTAACTCAAGCTAACTCAAGCTAACTCAAGCTAACCCGAGCTAACTCAAGCTAACTCAAGGTAGCTAAAGCTAGTTCAAGCTAACTCAAGCTAGCTAAAGCTAAGACAAGCTAACTCAAGCTAACTCAAGCTAACTCAAGCTAACTCAAGCTAACTCAAGCTAACTCAAGCTAGTTCAAGCTAACTCAAGCTAACTCAAGCTAACTCAAGCTAGCTAAAGCTAACTCAAGCTAACTCAAGCTAACTCAAGCTAACCCGAGCTAACTCAAGCTAACTCAAGGTAGCTAAAGCTAGTTCAAGCTAGCTCAAGCTAGCTAAAGCTAAGACAAGCTAACTCAAGCTAACTCAAGCTAACTCAAGCTAACTCAAGCTAGTTCAAGCTAACTCAAGCTAGCTAAAGCTAACTCAAGCTAACTCAAGCTAACTCAAGCTAGCTCAAGCTAACTCAAGCTAGTTCAAGCTAACTCAAGCTAGCTAAAGCTAACTCAAGCTAACTCAAGCTAACTCAAGCTAGCTCAAGCTAACTCAAGCTAACTCAAGCTAACTCAAGCTAACCCGAGCTAACTCAAGCTAACTCAAGGTAGCTAAAGCTAGTTCAAGCTAGCTCAAGCTAGCTAAAGCTAAGACAAGCTAACTCAAGCTAACTCAAGCTAACTCAAGCTAACTCAAGCTAGTTCAAGCTAACTCAAGCTAGCTAAAGCTAACTCAAGCTAACTCAAGCTAACTCAAGCTAGCTCAAGCTAACTCAAGCTAGTTCAAGCTAACTCAAGCTAGCTAAAGCTAACTCAAGCTAACTCAAGCTAACTCAAGCTAGCTCAAGCTAACTCAAGCTAGTTCAAGCTAACTCAAGCTAGCTAAAGCTAACTCAAGCTAACTCAAGCTAACTCAAGCTAACTCAAGCTAGCTAAAGCTAACTCAAGCTAACTCAAGCTAACCCGAGCTAACTCAAGCTAGCTCAAGCTAACCCAAGCTAGCTAAAGCTAACTCAAGCTAACTCAAGCTAATTCAAGCTAACTCAAGCTAACTCAAGCTAACTCAAGCTAACTCAAGCTAGCTAAAGCTAACTCAAGCTAACTCAAGCTAACTCAAGCTAACCCGAGCTAACTCAAGCTAACTCAAGGTAGCTAAAGCTAGTTCAAGCTAACTCAAGCTAGCTAAAGCTAAGACAAGCTAACTCAAGCTAACTCAAGCTAACTCAAGCTAACTCAAGCTAACTCAAGCTAGTTCAAGCTAACTCAAGCTAACTCAAGCTAACTCAAGCTAGCTAAAGCTAACTCAAGCTAACTCAAGCTAACTCAAGCTAACCCGAGCTAACTCAAGCTAACTCAAGGTAGCTAAAGCTAGTTCAAGCTAGCTCAAGCTAGCTAAAGCTAAGACAAGCTAACTCAAGCTAACTCAAGCTAACTCAAGCTAGTTCAAGCTAACTCAAGCTAGCTAAAGCTAACTCAAGCTAACTCAAGCTAACTCAAGCTAGCTCAAGCTAACTCAAGCTAGTTCAAGCTAACTCAAGCTAGCTAAAGCTAACTCAAGCTAACTCAAGCTAACTCAAGCTAACTCAAGCTAGCTAAAGCTAACTCAAGCTAACTCAAGCTAACCCGAGCTAACTCAAGCTAGCTCAAGCTAACCCAAGCTAGCTAAAGCTAACTCAAGCTAACTCAAGCTAATTCAAGCTAACTCAAGCTAACTCAAGCTAACTCAAGCTAACTCAAGCTAGCTAAAGCTAACTCAAGCTAACTCAAGCTAACTCAAGCTAACCCGAGCTAACTCAAGCTAACTCAAGGTAGCTAAAGCTAGTTCAAGCTAACTCAAGCTAGCTAAAGCTAAGACAAGCTAACTCAAGCTAACTCAAGCTAACTCAAGCTAACTCAAGCTAACTCAAGCTAACTCAAGCTAGTTCAAGCTAACTCAAGCTAACTCAAGCTAACTCAAGCTAGCTAAAGCTAACTCAAGCTAACTCAAGCTAACTCAAGCTAACCCGAGCTAACTCAAGCTAACTCAAGGTAGCTAAAGCTAGTTCAAGCTAACTCAAGCTAGCTAAAGCTAAGACAAGCTAACTCAAGCTAACTCAAGCTAACTCAAGCTAACTCAAGCTAACTAAAGCTAGTTCAAGCTAACTCAAGCTAGCTAAAGCTAACTCAAGCTAACTCAAGCTAACTCAAGCTAGCTCAAGCTAACTCAAGCTAGTTCAAGCTAACTCAAGCTAGCTAAAGCTAACTCAAGCTAACTCAAGCTAACTCAAGCTAACTCAAGCTAGCTAAAGCTAACTCAAGCTAACTCAAGCTAACCCGAGCTAACTCAAGCTAGCTCAAGCTAACCCAAGCTAGCTAAAGCTAACTCAAGCTAACTCAAGCTAATTCAAGCTAACTCAAGCTAACTCAAGCTAACTCAAGCTAACTCAAGCTAGCTAAAGCTAACTCAAGCTAACTCAAGCTAACTCAAGCTAACCCGAGCTAACTCAAGCTAACTCAAGGTAGCTAAAGCTAGTTCAAGCTAACTCAAGCTAGCTAAAGCTAAGACAAGCTAACTCAAGCTAACTCAAGCTAACTCAAGCTAACTCAAGCTAACTCAAGCTAGTTCAAGCTAACTTAATGAAGTTAACCCAAGCTAACTTGGGTTAATGAAGTCAAACTCAAGCTAACCCGAGCTAACTCAAGCTAACTCAAGCTAATTCAAGCTAACTCAAGCTAACTCAAGCTAATTCAAGCTAACTCAAGCTAATTCAAGCTAACTCAAGCTAGCTCAAGCTAACTCAAGCTAACCCAAGCTAACTTAAGCTAGCTTAAGCTAATTAAAGCTAATTAAAGCTAACTCAAGCTAACCCAAGCTAACTTAAGCTAGCTCTAGCTGGCTGCCACTGTTAGGCCATTTGGGAGCGCTTTTCTCGCACTCTGATTGGCTGCCACTGTTAGGCCATTTGGGAGCGCTTTTCTCGCACTCTGATTGGCTGCCACTGTTAGGCCATTTGGGAGCGCTTTTCTCGCACTCTGATTGGCTGCCACTGTTAGGCCATTTGGGAGCGCTTTTCTCGCACTCTGATTGGCTGCCACTGTTAGGCCATTTGGGAGCGCTTTTCTCGCACTCTGATTGGCTGCCACTGTTAGGCCATTTGGGAGCGCTTTTCTCGCACTCTGATTGGCTGCCACTGTTAGGCCATTTGGGAGCGCTTTTCTCGCACTCTGATTGGCTGCCACTGTTAGGCCATTTGGGAGCGCTTTTCTCGCACTCTGATTGGCTGCCACTGTTAGGCCATTTGGGAGCGCTTTTCTCGCACTCTGATTGGCTGCCACTGTTAGGCCATTTGGGAGCGCTTTTCTCGCACTCTGATTGGCTGCCACTGTTAGGCCATTTGGGAGCGCTTTTCTCGCACTCTGATTGGCTGCCACTGTTAGGCCATTTGGGAGCGCTTTTCTCGCACTCTGATTGGCTGCCACTGTTAGGCCATTTGGGAGCGCTTTTCTCGCACTCTGATTGGCTGCCACTGTTAGGCCATTTGGGAGCGCTTTTCTCGCACTCTGATTGGCTGCCACTGTTAGGCCATTTGGGAGCGCTTTTCTCGCACTCTGATTGGCTGCCACTGTTAGGCCATTTGGGAGCGCTTTTCTCGCACTCTGATTGGCTGCCACTGTTAGGCCATTTGGGAGCGCTTTTCTCGCACTCTGATTGGCTGCCACTGTTAGGCCATTTGGGAGCGCTTTTCTCGCACTCTGATTGGCTGCCACTGTTAGGCCATTTGGGAGCGCTTTTCTCGCACTCTGATTGGCTGCCACTGTTAGGCCATTTGGGAGCGCTTTTCTCGCACTCTGATTGGCTGCCACTGTTAGGCCATTTGGGAGCGCTTTTCTCGCACTCTGATTGGCTGCCACTGTTAGGCCATTTGGGAGCGCTTTTCTCGCACTCTGATTGGCTGCCACTGTTAGGCCATTTGGGAGCGCTTTTCTCGCACTCTGATTGGCTGCCAGTGTTAGGCC
>NW_027449465.1:0-10000 GCF_964194025.1 Convolutriloba macropyga | reverse complement strand
AATTTCAACTGTTCTCATGCAGAATTTTTGCTCATTCTTATCCCAAATTTTGACCTGGCTACTAGTTACACTCCTTGTACTTATTGCAAAATGACCACAAATTTCAACAGCTTTCACATGTTGCTGTTTCGGCTTTCGCTTACTACAGTCAACATAATACTCGTTGCAAAATAAGTGCTCGGCATCTGCAATTTTCCAAAGACGAAGTTTCGCCAGTTCAATTTTCGCTCGCCAATTATGGCTACTAATTCACACGGTACTGAGCTCAACAACATTAAATTTGTTCAGCAAGACTTTCACATGTTGATGTTTTGGCTTTCGCCTACTAGAAGCAACATAATACTCGTCTTGTTAGCTCATTCAATGAGAATAGCTTTTCCCGTTGAGAATTTTTGCCTTCAATTGGCGTTGTAGTGAGTTTGGCTACTCAGATCACCAAATACTTGTGACAATTCGAACCAGAAATGTTTTCAATTTTCACATGCTGATGTTTCGGATTCAACCTACTAGAAGCAGCATAATACTTGTATTCAACAATTTCTGTATCAAATCCCAGTTTTCTCTGGTGCATCTTTGCCAAACTATTCCAAACTGCCTGAGTCTGAATACCAATTACAGGTACTAGTAAATGCACGTTACTAAGGACTATATAGTTCTAGGTTACTGTACACAACGACGTTCACATGTTGATGTTTCAGCTGCCGCTTACTAGAAACAACATAATACTTATCGTGCATACCTTTCCATAACTTGTCCTTTTCAGATGCATTAGTTTCCCTTTGTCTTGGCTTCTACAGTCAGACTGGCTACTAGTAACAGCACAGTACTAATCACATATCGTTCTACAGTTTGCAGACAACTTTCACATGTTGATGTTTCAGCTTTCGCCTACTAGAAACAACATAATACTCGCTGTATACATTTGTAGTTCTCTATGTAACTTTCATGTGAAGAAGTTTCGCCAGTCTTTTTGACTGTCTCAAATCTGAGTCATGCTTAGGCTACTAGTTGCTTCATAGTACTTATCGCCTCGAGATCATTGAACAAAACTTGATTTTCACATGTTGCTGTTTCAGCTTCCGCTTACTAGAAACAACATAATACTAGTCTCATTAAGTTCCGTCTCTTTGCAATTTTCTTATGAAGAAAATTCGCCATCACAATGACTCCAGCAGTTCTTGATCAAGGAATGCAATCATTGATCAGAATGCTATTATTTGAATCGGTTCTGCTTTAAGTGTTCCAATTTTATTGGAAGCACCAACAATAGAACATCAATGTGTTCAATCGAGAGTTATATAACCCTGAATCGGACGCAGTCAACAGCCGAAGCCGAGACCGCCTTTTGCGTTAGAGAGGTCGGTAAACAAATCTTGCGATTCATACCGAATTAACACATATAGCTGTGCTCCTCTTCGTAAAGCGAGCCAAGTGATCCCCTGTTGAAGGATGTATTTGGACCAATCTAGTAGCATTTGGTTTCCAACAAGCTCTCCCAAGTTAGCTTACTTATTGGGCTTTTCAACCAATTCGGTTGGCTACAAGCATCATCAAAGTACTAGCCACAGTTTGATCGCAAAATTCTACGACTTTCACATGTTGATGTTTCGGCTTGCGCTTAGCCTACTATAAGCAACATAATACTAGTCATATCATAGAGCGTGATCAGCTTGTGACGTTCTCATGATGAAGTTTCACCAACAGTGTCTCACTTCGAGCTTAAATCCAGCTACTAGTAACTACACAGTACTGACTGCAACGATAACTTTTATCTATACCTTTCACATGCTGCGCTTTCGGCCAGGGCCTACTAACGTCAACATAATACTCGATATAAACTTTTGTTCATGATGCAGCTTCCCCATGCAGAAGTTTCGCCTTCAAATGCTCTCTTGGCCATATGACGTAAGAAAAGGTTACTAGTAACATCACAGTACTAGCCACAGTTTGATTGCAAAATTCTACGACTTTCACATGTTGATGTTTCGGCTTGCGCTTAGCCTACTAGAAGCAACATAATACTAGTCATATCATAGAGCGTGATCAGCTTGTGACGTTCTCATGATGAAGTTTCACCAACAGTGTCTCATTTCGAGCTTAAATCCAGCTACTAGTAACTACACAGTACTGACTGCAACGCTAACTTTTATCTATACCTTTCACATGCTGCGCTTTCGGCCAGGGCCTACTAACGTCAACATAATACTCGATATAAACTTTTGTTCATGATGCAGCTTCCCCATGCAGAAGTTTCGCCTTCAAATGCTCTCTTGGCCATATGACGTAACACAAGGTTACTAGTAACATCACAGTACTAGCCACAATTTGATCGCAAAATTCTACGACTTTCACATGTTGATGTTTCGGCTTGCGCTTAGCCTACTATAAGCAACATAATACTAGTCATATCATAGAGCGTGATCAGCTTGTGACGTTCTCATGATGAAGTTTCACCAACAGTGTCTCACTTCGAGCTTAAATCCAGCTACTAGTAACTACACAGTACTGACTGCAACGATAACTTTTATCTATACCTTTCACATGCTGCGCTTTCGGCCAGGGCCTACTAACGTCAACATAATACTCGATATAAACTTTTGTTCATGATGCAGCTTCCCCATGCAGAAGTTTCGCCTTCAAATGCTCTCTTGGCCATATGACGTAAGAAAAGGTTACTAGTAACATCACAGTACTAGCCACAGTTTGATTGCAAAATTCTACGACTTTCACATGTTGATGTTTCGGCTTGCGCTTAGCCTACTAGAAGCAACATAATACTAGTCATATCATAGAGCGTGATCAGCTTGTGACGTTCTCATGATGAAGTTTCACCAACAGTGTCTCATTTCGAGCTTAAATCCAGCTACTAGTAACTACACAGTACTGACTGCAACGCTAACTTTTATCTATACCTTTCACATGCTGCGCTTTCGGCCAGGGCCTACTAACGTCAACATAATACTCGATATAAACTTTTGTTCATGATGCAGCTTCCCCATGCAGAAGTTTCGCCTTCAAATGCTCTCTTGGCCATATGACGTAACACAAGGTTACTAGTAACATCACAGTACTAGCCACAATTTGATCGCAAAATTCTACGACTTTCACATGTTGATGTTTCGGCTTGCGCTTAGCCTACTAGAAGCAACATAATACTAGTCATATCATGGAGCGTGATCAGCTTGTGACGTTCTCATGATGAAGTTTCACCAACAGTGTCTCATTTCGAGCTTAAATCCAGCTACTAGTAACTACACAGTACTGACTGCAACGATAACTTTTATCTATACCTTTCACATGCTGCGCTTTCGGCCAGGGCCTACTAATGTCAACATAATACTCGATATAAACTTTTGTTCATGATGCAGCTTCCCCATGCAGAAGTTTCGCCTTCAAATGCTCTCTTGGCCATATGACGTAACACAAGGTTACTAGTAACATCACAGTACTAGCCACAATTTGATCGCAAAATTCTACGACTTTCACATGTTGATGTTTCGGCTTGCGCTTAGCCTACTAGAAGCAACATAATACTAGTCATATCATAGAGCTTGATCAGCTTGTGACATTCTCATGATGAAGTTTCACCAACAGTGTCTCATTTTGAGCTTAAATCCAGCTACTAGTAACTACACAGTACTGACTGCAACAATAACTTTTATCTATACCTTTCACATGCTGCGTTTTCGGCCAAGGCCTACTAACGTCAACATAATACTCGATATAAAATTTTGATCATGATGCAGCTTTCCCATGCAGAAGTTTCGCCTTCAAATGCTCTCTTGGCCATATGACGGAACACCAGGTTACTAGTAACATCACAGTACTAGCCACAGTTTGATTGCAAAATTCTACGACTTTCACATGTTGATGTTTCGGCTTGCGCTTAGCCTACTAGAAGCAACATAATACTAGTCATATCATAGAGCGTGATCAGCTTGTGACGTTCTCATGATGAAGTTTCACCAATAGTGTTTCATTCGAATTGGTTCTGCTTTAAGCTCTCCAATTGTTTTGGATGAACCAGTTTTGCCCTTCGAAGCCACTTTTGTGAGCTTTTGTGGGTCTTTACCAAGAGGATATACCTCAAGGCCTCTTTCAATTCCTTTAAGTTCTTTCAACTCCTTTACAGTTTCTAGGTTCACATAGCTGCAAACCTTATTTCTAGTTTTAAGTCTGGCCAACTTGGGGAGAGTTGGTGCAGACCGTGACCAATTCTAGTAGGATGCCACAACAAGAATGTGATCAACTTAGCTTGTCGATGAACCTGCCCCACATTCAAACAACTCTATCGCCTTTTCCTCGTATAGTTATATGCGAGGGCCTCTCATAGAGAGCGCTGTTAGCAACCTTTTCCACATAGACGATAAAGTTGTGAGTGTTTTGCACATGGCTGTTGTCATCACCACGTGACGAGTCAACTCAGCTTGACTCTCTACACTCCGACAAGCTTTGCACATACGCCTTTAGTTCAGTATGTGTCTTTAATCTGACTCCGGTGCCTCAAGCCGGAAAAATTGTCAGATTATGATCATTATCGGTTAGTCATCCCGATGCAAGATCGTATCGTACTGTCTTTGTCTACCTCCAGATTCCGAAGAACAGGAGGAGACTCTCCCAGACCTACATATCTGGGAGAATGTTCAGAGGGCGAGAAGCTGTGGATTACTCTCCCCTAAGAACTGACTAAACTTTACCCTCGTCCAAGGTAAGTTTATTTTAGCTAGCCTTCTATGTAAAGGATCTGAGGCTAAGCTGTGTTTTTTCGAGCCTTTGGCTCGGAGCAAGTTCAGTGGGCGCCCCGAGTAGCTCAACTCTTTCCCACTGAACAGCGCAACGCTCTGTCACTCGCTGGGATTTTTGCGTGTCGGTTCTAACCACGCGACTTGTGGACCTTTTTAGGCCTTTCTCATTCACAAGTCTATAGCTGGGCTTCTATAACCCAGCTTCTGAGATCTAGATAGCTGCAGTTCTGCTAGGCTGCTTTTGCTAACTAGTCTCCCTTTAAGCAGTCCCTTGCCATGACTGCTGAACTATGTATCCACACAAGTAGTTTTTGAGCTCGATACATAATTCGAGATTGGTTGCCAAGCAATCTCTAGCGACAGAGCGTCATGCGCACTACAGACATGGCCTCTACCAGCAGCCATGCCCGAAGGAATCAATCACTGATCCTTCCGCAGGTTCCCCTACGGAAACCTTGTTACGACTTTTACTTCCTCTAGACAATTAAGCTCGATCCGCTTCATCCCGTTGCCGGAGACCGAAGTCCCAACAGTAGGAATTTGCAATTCTTGCTTAACTATCCAATCAGTAGTAGCGACGGGCGGTGTGTACAAAGGGCAGGGACGTAATCCCTATGAGTTGTTGACTCATAAGTACCAGGAATTCCTGGTTCACGTCTGCAAGTTACAACAGACGATCCCCTTGAAGCGCTGTACTTTTCTCTGATTGCCCAGTCCATTTCGGACCAAGGGCTGAGTACTCAATCTAAAAGTACACAGTGTAGCGCGCGTGCAGTCCAGAACATCTAAGGGCATCACAGACCTGTTATAGCCTCACTTCATCTGCGGTATTTAATTCCGCATAGTTCCTCTAAGAAGTGTTTGAATTCACATATAGTGAATTTCATTATTTAGATGGAGAAGATCTCGTTCGTTATCGGAATTAACCAGACAGATCACTCCACTAACTAAGAACGGCCATGCACCACCGCCCATATAATCATGAAAGATATTCAATCTGTCAATCCTTAAGATGTCTGGACCGGGTGAGTTTTCCCGTGTTGAGTCAAATTAAGCCGCAGGCTCCACTCCTGGTGGTGCCCTTCCGTCAATTCCTTTAAGTTTCGATTTTGCAACCATACTTCCCCCGGAACCAATAAACTTTGGTTTCCCGGTTAATCTCTTGCCAAGTCAAGATCGACTTTGACAAATTGTAGGTTGGTATAGTTTATGGTCAGAATTACGAGGGTATCTAATCCTCTTCAATACTCTGACTTTCGTTCTTGATTAATGAAAACATTCTTGGCAAATGCTTTCGCAGTAGTTTGTCTTGCCACGATCCAAGAATTTCACCTCTAACGTAGCAATACAAATGCCCCCGTCTGTTCCTTTCAATCATTACCGCACTCAGCCAACCGGCATCAATCGAGTAGCGGGTCATTCTCCATTATTCCATGCTTTATTATTCGATCCCAAAGGATGCTTTGAACACTCTAATTTTCTCAGGGTGAAAACACCGTTTCCACAGTTCGTCACATTTAAGTGCAAACTATTTCTTCGATGCGAAGGATGAGCGGAACGAGTCAACAGATTTAACTGAAGACCATGTTGCCGTTCTACTCAAACAGATCCAACTATGAGCTTTTTAAACGCAGCAACTATTGCATACGCTTGTAGAGGCTGGTATTACCGCGGCTGCTGGCACCAGACTTGCCCTCTACTCGTTCATCAATGGAGCTTTTAAGTCCATTCCATTCTGATTACAAACCATAAAGGTTCATATCATTATTTCTAGTCACTACCTCCTCGTGCGGAGAGTGGGTAATTTGCGTGCCTGCTGCCTTCCTTGGATGTGGTAGCCGTTTCTAAGGCTCCCTCTCCGGAATCGAACCCTGATTCCCCGTTACCCGTCACAACCATGGTAGTCCGTTACACTACCATCATAGGTTGATAGGTCAGAAATTCGGAAGTTCCGTCCCCAAGCCGAAGCTATCTGGGATCTTTCAGTTACTAGGACTCATCACGGGATGTGTCTGTACTTAGCAAATCACCCGGTGTAGTCTTGTAAAAGTCTCCGACAGTGTCGGACAATCAGCATGCATTAGCTGCAGGGTTACCGCAGTTATTCATTTAGCTTGCAAATCAACTAATAGATAGTAACTGATTTAATGAGCCATTCGCGGTTCCACTTTTTCAAGCTTCGCTTGCACATGCATGGCTTAGTCTTTCAGACAAGCATATGGCAACTGACAGGATCAATCAGTTTAATTGTACTTTGAACAATCTTTCGATTTGTTCGAATTTAGAAAGACATAGCCTTGCGGCCTCGTCAATCTTGCTTTGAGCTTTTTAAATCACGAAGAGTTTCAATGCATGCTTTGGCATGGCTACTAGTTACTACACAGTACTCTACACACTTAGAGTTACCCACGATTACACATTTCACATGCTGATGTTTCGGCTCGCGCGTACTAGAAACAGCATAATACTATGTGTACTGGTAGATAGCGCTCTGTGAGCATTTCCCATGAGCAGGTTTTGCCCTCCAAATCTCTGTTCTACTGTTACCAATACCGGCTAACAACTGTATCATACTAGGGAGAATTGACTCATGATTTAAAAACCAGATGTTCACATGTCGATGTTTCGGCTCTCGCCTACTAGAAACAACATAATACTAGTCTGTTAAAAATCTCAATCACGCCGCCTCTTCAGATACAGAAGTTTTACCTTTTATTGGTTAGAGAACAGCTTTCCAGCTGTCGACATGGTTACTAGTAACAACACCGTACTCAACACAAAAACTTTTCAACTTCACAACTTTCACATGCTGATGTTTCTGCTTTCGCATACTAGAAACAGCATAATACTTATTGTTTTGTCAAGTAATTTGTGTGTCTTTCCCATGTGAAGTTTCACCGGTCAACAATGTTTCCCTGACCAATTACGGCTACTAGTAGCTGTATAATACTAGGGAAAATGATTGAGGATTTAATATCAGATTTTCACATGTTGATGTTTCGGCTTTCGCCTACTAGAAACAACATAATACTAGTCTGCTAAGAAATCTCGCTCAAATTGCCTTTTCACATACAGAAGTTTCACCTTCTATTGGTTAGAGAACAGTTCTCAGCTGTCGACATGGTTACTAGTAACAACATCGTACTCAACACAAAAATTCTTCAACTTCACAACTTTCACATGCTGATGTTTCTGCTTTCGCGTACTAGAAACAGCATAATACTTATTGCTTTGTCAAGAAGTGTGTGTGTCTTTCCCATGCGAAAGTTTCACCGGTCAGCAATAATTGCCGTGTCCAATTAAGGTTACTCATAGCTGTATAATACTAGGGAAAATGATTGAGGATTTAATATCAGATTTTCACATGTTGATGTTTCGGCTTTCGCCTACTAGAAACAACATAATACTAGTCTGCTAATAAATCTCGCTCAAATTGCCTTTTCACATACAGAAGTTTCACCTCTTCTTGGTCACTGTACAGATGATGCTGTCTGTTCTTTATTTGGTTCTGCTTATTATAAGGAGGGGCATCACTCCTTCCTCCTTGGTTTGCATGCATTAAGCCTGCTTTGTGAAAAGCGTATCTTTCTAGCTTTTCTTCGCCTTACTCGAGTAGGACGATACAATCCAGACATTAGTCAGTCTTGGTGTAAAGTCACTGAGTATTATTCGGTTCTGCTTTATTCAGCAATATGCTGTATAATTGTTGTAATTTGCGAACATATTTGTTCTCAGTTCCGAACTACTAGCGACGACAGATTACCAGCGGTCATGAGCCATCAAGGTAGTTCTTTGGTGCATCAAGTAGAGAGGTGCCATCAAACAACACTTCCCTAATAATGCTACACACATAGAATTTGCTACAGTGCAGCTTTTTACTTTGCAAAATTTGCGCACAAATTTTGCATAGAATAAATGTTTTATCAAGATTTTTAGATCCCCTCCCTTGAGAGAACGTTACTCCTTTAAGTGAACACCCGCGGCGTCCTGTTGTTATTGCTTATAACCATTTCGCAAGCCGGAGGCATAATGCACTACGCAAGCCGCTACTTTGGCACAGAGGCACCTAGTTTTACACCCGGGACTTCAGGTGGCCCAGTTTTTACACCCAGTACAGCGGTGCCAGTTGGTAACCCGGTGGATCCTCGGAGGACCAGACATGATCATAGATCAAACCCGATGTATGCTACTCCCTGAACGTATAGTATCTCACTGTGCAATGAAAATTATCGTTCGTTTCGGGCCTTCCTATACGTTCAGCAGACAATCGCTAGGAATTCACCTCGTGACCCGTGGTGACCACACTGGATTTCAAGTTTATTGATTTGGACAGACCTGTCATTTATTTTGCTTTTCAGCTTCAGTTCTGCTCGATCTAGCTTGCCTAAGGCTTGATCTCGCTTTGCTCACCCCTGTAGGAGCCTCTACTAGTACCACTCGGAGTAATGGGGAATCCACCAGACCTAATCGATGAATGCCATCAAACAACAAACATCATACCCGGCTTCATCAGGCATATTTTATTACTTCCGAGAGGTACTTTAGTATCAGATCTTTCTCCATGCCTCTTATGAGGACCCGTCAGACCTTTCGGTTTATCGTTTAGCTTCAGTCCTGCTCGATCTAGCTTTCCCAAGGCTCGATCTAGCTCTATTCGCCCCACTAGAGGGCTCTCTAAGACCCCTCGGTCTTAGTGTTAGCTCCGGTACTGCTCGGTCGTGCTTGCTGAAGGCCCGACCCAGCTTTAGTTAGATTCTCGTACTTTCTCTTGGCCTCTCTAGGAGGACCAGACAGACCTCTCGGTCTATCGTTTAGCTTCAGTCCTGCTCGATCTAGCTTGCCCAAGGCTTGATCAAGCTCTATTCGCCCGCTAGAGGGCTCTCTAAGACCCCTCGGTCTTAGTGTTATCTTCTGTAATGCCTAACCAAGCTTACTACAGGCCTTGGTCAGGTCTTTATCGGTCACCGATTAGTAACAGACCAATCATAGGGCCTTCCACCCTATCCGGGTTGAGGTCTTTAGTCCAGCCATATTTTGACAAGACACCTCTCCCTAATAATGCCCCACACATAGAATTACTGTCCATGCAGTATTTAACTTGTGTTTTTTTCTAAAATTTGATTTTCACTTTTTGGAGGTTCATTTGCTCCTCTGACACTCTTTCAGCTTCAATCTTACTCGATCTAGCTTTCCCAAGGCTCGATCTAGCTCTATTCGCCCCACTAGAGGGCTCTCTAAGACACTTCGGTCTTAGT